>NC_056746.1:1104333516-1104598516 GCF_019279795.1 Protopterus annectens
GGCTTTTCCTGGTTAGGGGTCGCCACAGTGGAACTCCGATCCGCTAATGATTGGCAGTAGATTTTTATGTGCTAAGTTGCCAGCTCTGACGCACAACCTTCAACGAAGGTACGCCCATTCACGCACGTCTCCCCACACAAGACGGTCTAGCTGAGAATCGAACAGGACAAAGTCTTACTGTGAGGCGATAATGCTACCACAGCACCACCACCACAGTCTTTCTAAACATTTATGTATTTGTCTTTGTTGACCAGGAAAGTCTAACTGGGCAGAGCCTACATACTGTTTTCAGGCAAAACGGCAGTTACATTTCTCATCAAACAGCCATAACCACAAGACTGTTCTTTACTGTAAAGTGTTTACATCAACAATTACAAGTCTATAAAGTTGCTTCAGCTGTACAATCTTGCAGATGTAAATGGAATGATACTGCAGAAGAGAACTTTATTGTAAAGAAGTTTAGTGGTTTTATATTTCAGTAAAAAAGGTTTGCAAGGAGTTCAAGATACTTGGTGAAGTAAGTTATAAAATAACGTAGGAAAGGAGTTGTTTAGTGTTGCATAAGTTTGTAAAACGTTCAAGTGATATGAAGCAAGTTTTATAAAATGTATGTAAGAGGGGAGGGAAGATATTAAGTGTATAGGATAGTAGTGATGGCATATGACGACTGATAAAGCATGGTATAGTATTGGTTCTGTATAGGCTGCTCGTTTCAAATTGGTGTAGCTAGGTTTTATAATGTAAATATACAGGAGATGCATGAGAGGAGTAGAGTGGTGGATGGGGGCAGTTAGAAAATGAGAAAGATGATGTGTTTACAGGGGGTGAATAGGGATTTATTGATCTTGTGAAGGCGAGAAAGTTGTTAGGGTGTTATGATTCAAGTAGAGGAGGGCAAAAAATTTGTGATAAGAACTAAGAAGTTTGTGCTTTGGCTAGAGGCATCAACTTGGTGATGAAAATGAGCATGACCAGGATTGGGTAGGATATTGGTTGAGCTGCATTTTTTATGCCTGATGCATCTCTTATTAGAAAAAGCAGAATTACCCTGCTATGTAGTTGATCTTTTCAGTGCATCAAAAAGGCATTGTTCACTTAGCTTTTCCTGATAGTGTGTGTGTGTGTGTGTGTGTGTG
Organism: Protopterus annectens; assembly: GCF_019279795.1. Lineage (NCBI taxonomy): Eukaryota > Metazoa > Chordata > Ceratodontiformes > Protopteridae > Protopterus > Protopterus annectens. Next base: position 1,104,334,653 of record NC_056746.1, read on the forward strand.
TGTGTGTGTGTGTGTGTGTGTGTGTGTGTGTGTGTGTGTGTGTGTGTGTGTGTGTGTGTGTTATGTGAAGGGTTCTGGCTGTCCTGTAACAAAGATCTTTGAGACCCAGGTCTGTGGTTATGGCATTGTAGACACATGGGTTAAATGTAACGGGTCTGCACCCGGTGCATGCATGTCTGTTTTCTGTGGTGCAACAAAAGCAGCACCTTCATTTTCCTGATGAAAATTAAGTATATGCCTGCCTTAAATGTATTTCATATTCTCCGAGGGACCAGAGGGGCTTTGGTATTAGACCTGCTTGGATGTAATGCAGACTTTGTTTTCATCATAGCAGCTAATGATTTCAAGTTTTTTTACTCTGTAGACCTTGTGCTTTTTCTGTTTTCAAGAAAACAGCCAGCTCGCAAAATGTCCTGGAAGTGTGCTGCAGTGAGCATGTGTATGGCTGTAACTAAATAATAATAATAATAGTAATAGTAATAATAACAATAACAAAAAAAAACAGGTTGTTGTTCTTTATGATGACTCTTCTTTGGAAGATATTTTTGGCTGAATCATGCATAAGCCTGTCTATACTTTCTGAAATTGGTATAATTAACAAATATTTGCAGTTGGACACAAGTCTTTTGTTGCAAAAGGTCTATGATTTTGTAAGAAGTTATTTTTGCAGTTTACTTGTTAAGGAACTGACCCCTTAAATTTTCTTAGCACAGATGACAGCTGCCATTACACCGTGAAAGACGTATTTGAGTGTCTCAGTGTTCCAAATAGGCTGGTATCCTTTCCTGCTAATCTTCTTTCAGCTTTTCCCGGTTAGGGGTCGCCACAGCGGATCACCTCTCCACTCATGATTGGCAGTGGAGTTTTACGGTGGCAAGTTGCCAGCCTGGTGCCCAACCTTCCATGGAAGGCACACACATGCACGCACTCACACCTAGGGCCAATTTAGAGTGTCCAATCCGCATGTCTTTGGGATGTGGGAGGAAACCGGAGCACCCGTAGGAAACCCATGCGACCTCAGGGAGGACATGCAGACTCCACACAGAAGGCACCCCAGCCGAGGATCAAACCAGAGAACCTCTTGCTGTGAGGCGACAATGCTAACCACTGCACCACCCTATCCTTTCCTGCTAATGGCAGTAGGAATGTCTTCTAATTGATGACGTGTTCTAGAAAGGCAAGTTTTCCATGTGAAATACCTTTATAGTGGAAAAAAAGTGTGATGTATTAACGAAACCAGAATGTAAGTAACTGCTCTACTGAAGAAGCACATTTTTCCTGATTACCCAGAATGCCTGTAAATCATGCTGACTACCTACCATGATATTGTTCTGTAGATGGAGAGTGAAGTTAAAACACCACAAAACCATGCTATAATCTTGCATTTTTGAAAACTGCTTGCAACCTTAAAAGGAAATGAAGTTTTAAAAGTAAAACAAAAGTGCACTGAAAGTGCAGACAGACGCCATGACTAGAGTGCATTAATGATTAAAATCCTTTTTATGCTTAGTCAGACAAATGACAGTTCTTCAAAGATTCTATGGTTTAACCTAATTTTCTTACCGTCAAGTCAGTTGTTGACTCAAGCTCCTTTCATCACAATTGTCTTAAAGCCTGTAAGGTAGTGTCAGTGGAATTTATGTGTGCAAGTTTCTCCTCTAGCTAGTGCATGTGTGTGTTTGTAAAAATATATGCGCACACAAAGCAGGACAGAGCAGTGTTTGCATGCTTAACACACAGGGAGAAGTGATGCAGTGCTCTGTGTTAGCACGCTAAACGAGTGCAGAGGTGCTGTCTTTTCCTCTTATTTCTTGGTTTTGGTTTCATTTAAAAATCTTTATTCACTATTGTACTTTTAAGCAACTGTTTCTTTTACTTTTTTTTTTGACGTGCAGAACACAGTCTAGCTTACACTTAATGTGGCAGTAAGCTCGTGTTTCACACGCTGCTTATATTAACTTCATGTGAGAATTTGACAAAACACTGCCTCCCTAAGCCCCTTGCATGGGGGTAGAATGTATTTGCTAATCTTTAATCTGCCTGTAGAGTATGTGGCAGTTCAGTCATTTTGTTAATGGTGAAAGACCCTGTAAACTGATTTGCCCACTTTCTGTGGGGCCATTGCTGGGAAAAACCTTTATTTGATGAAGTGTTGGGAATTTGATAACATGCAGGACGTAGATGAGTGAGTCGAGCATAGGTTGAAAGAATGCATGTTAGTCACAGTTCATTACCTAAATACCATAAAAATAGTACACTTAGTACACTTGATAGATGCAATAAAACATTCAAAGAGCAGGATTTCCACAACCACAAATGCTCTATTCCATAGCATTGATCAGTAAACTGAAAGCTTTATTCAGTAAACAGATTTTTAAGGGTTTGTCAATCCTTCAGTACAATAGGTTTACAACATAGTTTGAGGTAAAGAGACTTTTATAGCCAATATTTAGAATTTGTAGGCCATATGTTCAGGAACATAAACCGCAGTTTTAAGATCAAAGATTCCAAAGAAAAGTCTGGATTTAATTTGCATTTGGGGTACATTGAAGATTTGTTAGTAAAAGTAGGTCAGTGGAACAGTGAGTTGGACGGTGAAAACAGCTTTTTGTCCCCATGCAAAAATCAGCAAGACTTGTCCAGGATTATCTGCCTGAAAGTATGTGTGTGTATGCAACTGTGTGATGATATAAGTGTGCGAGCCAGTTACTTGAGGGTAAAGGATTTTTGTTGTTGCTGGCATCTGTATCCACATATCAAAATTCCCCTGCTGCTGATAGTAGGAAGTAAATGTTTGTCTTTTCCAGTTTACTTGGCTTTTTCTTAAGTTTTACAATTGTAAAAACATGACACTCTGCTAAAGGTTGGACTTACAGTATCATTAAGCCATAACACCCCCCCCCTCCAAAAAAAAAAAAAAAAACATTGAATTTGTTCTTACTGCTATTTTTCATGTGGATATGGCTGGCCCTACATCCTTTTCTTAAAATGACCTACTTTGTGATCACTTATAGTGCAAGTTTTCTTCTGTGGCAATTGCTTTCAATGAATTTGGCATATCCAGGTTTGCTCATCTTTGGCATCTAAATAGATTAACTTGTATCCATAATGTATATTTGCATGCCATTTGGAACAGGAGACAAATGCAAATGTGGAAATTTGCAGATCTTGATATTAGTGCTTAGTGTTTCTAAAGACAAGATGAAAACATTTATGAAATCATTTTACAGTAGCTGGATTCCCACTTTGCCAGTGTTATTTTGGCTGTGTCGCACAATCCTGGCACCCCTAGGGTCATTTTTCTGGTATTAAGTATTCCTGCCCTTATTAACATTGAAGAAAAATAGACCTCTTACTGGCAGAAAATGTGAAAGTAGACAAAATGTTTTTGCAGGGCAGGGATCAGGCCCTTACACCCCCTATAACTGTGGTCATAGCACAACTCTGGGGGATGGGTTGACCTTTTTCTGGAGACAGGTTTTTTTTCAACACAAGTGGTTCATAGGTAGGTACTAGGCTACCGGCATAAGTAAGCCTTGCCAACTAGGTTCCCTGGTTTAGCCACAGAAGTGATCCCTGGGGTGAATTTCCTATTTCCCATGCACTCCTCAAGATTTTTCTTGACGAGTGCTAATGAGGAACTTTGCTTGACATAGATGAGTAGCTTGTTCCAGAGTATGGGAAGTCTCTGGGACAGGAATTTATCCCTCCCACATGTGCTGTTTATTGTGGTGATGAGGTTTATGTCCCTAGAGCATGTAGGTCAGAGGGATTGGGATTTCTTTTAGGTGTAGCATGTCCAACAGCTCTGGGTTTGACATAGCTTTATATGTTAGGCAGAGATCACCTCTGGTGTAGGCGATATGCCACGGATTAAAGCTGGAGTTTTTTGAGACGGTCAGTGTAGAGCATCTGTTTGAGGCCAGTAATCCTCTTTGTGAGGTACTTCTATTGCCTTTCCAGTTGCTGCAGATGTCTTGTGAGGTACATTCCAAAAGGGGCATTGTACTCCTATAAGGGGTCTAATGAGTGTCGAGTAGAGGGGAACAATGACCTCTTTTTTTTTTTTTTTTCCTGGATGAGAACCCTTTTGTGATGGTGTGCCACATAGAAGGATTTCCTGACTACTGTGGCAATGTGATTATCAAAGGAGAGATTACTGTCCACCTGGGTCCCAAGGTGTCTTATCACACATTCGGCATTAAGTAGACTGCCGCCTATGTGGTAGTTCATGGGTGCAGAGTTTTTACCAAAGGGGATGACGGTGCACTTTTTGGCATTGAGCTTGAAGCCATGGTCTGACATCAGGCATCTCTCTGTGAGACCCTTCTGTAGGATGTCCACATCATTTGGGGACTCTACTATGGCTCCTAGTTTGCAGTCATCTGCAAACTTCGTTAGCCAAAGGCCTTCTGTGTTAGCCTGTACTTCAGAGAAGTAGATACCAAACAGGAGAGGTCCCAGGACTGAACCCTGTGGTACTCCACTTGTCACTGGTTTGAAGTCAGATTTGGAGTCTGCAACTTTTACAGCGTGGGTTCTGTCAGTGAGCCAGTTGGTAGCCCATCTTGTGACGTAGGGATTTATACCTAGTTTAGTGAGTTTAGCTATAATTCCAGAATGGGGGATGGTGTCAAAAGCCTTTGCGAGGTCAAGATAGGCTGTGTGAACCACCTTACCCTCATCTATGGCTTTGTTGACTGCCTCAAAGAAGTCGATCAGGTTCAGGAGGCATGATCTGCCTTTCACAAACCCGAACTGGGTGGGGTCCAGAGTTTAGCGGTTTTTGTTTGAGTTCCATGATGATACGTTCTATGGCCTTACAGACCAGGCTTGTCAGGCTAATAGGTCAATAGTTCTTGGGATCAGTGGTGGCTCCCTGTTTGTGGCGTGGAATAACTGTTGCTGTGCGCCATTTAGTGGGCACAAAGCCTGACATGAGGCTATGATTGAACATGGTGCTTAGGTGGGGAGCCAGTTCGTTCTGAGGTTCGTGTAAAACGCAGCCTGGGATGTTGTCCGGTCCCATGGATGCTGTGTTTTTGGCTAGAGAGTGCAGCTTTTACCTGTGTAGTTGATTGCATTCTTCCTGTGTAGATATGGGCCCTTTAGGGGGTAAAGTTGGCACTGAACCTATCTGTCAGGATGTTGGCAATATCAGTTGGTTCTGTAATTTTTGTGCCATTGTGCTGTAACTCAGAGCAGATCTGGGTGTTTCCATTGAGATTTTGGACATGGCTATAGAATGCTTTGTGGTTGTCCCTAGAATCAGTGGCAATTTTTTGTTTTCGTAGCTAGCTTTGGAGGATCTTATAAGGGATCTCAGCTTCTTACTGAGGCTGACCAGGGAGCTCCTCCACTCATGGGATTTTACTCTCTTTTGCAACAGTTTCTTCCTTCTGTTATAGAGTTTGTGTATGGCAGGGGACCACCAGATTGGCTTCCTATTTTTTTTTGGAGGACAGAGTCTTGGTTCTGTTTGGGAGAGCACGATCCATGCACTCGTGTAAGTGCTTATAGAATGCATTTGTGTAGGATTCGGCGGTTTTAACTGTAATGTCCATCTGCATGGGTGTCATGGAGTTCGCCACTTCAGTCTTAAGAAGCATGAAGTTGGCTTTGGAGAATTTTTTTACCGTGGTTTCCTTAATGGGGGGGTGGGATGGGATATGGATATCTAGGTGATTAGCTTATGGTCGGATCTGACTAACGAGGAGTCGACTTCGGGTGTGGAACACCGGTCACTCATGTTGGTAATTATTAGGTCTAGGATATTGTTGCCCCTGGTGGGGGTGTGGATAAGTTTTCTCAGTTAATGGTGGGGTAGTTGAAATCGCCCATTAATAGGGTGTTTGGTTGAACCCTAATATTTTCCAGTATATCAAGAAAAGAGGAGTGGGAATCCTGGGGCATGGTGGGGGATCTGTAGCAAGCTACGATTTGGATTGCAGTTTTGCTCAGAGTTAGTTGCAGGATAACCTCAGATGCATTATGCTGAGCAATTAGTCTGGAGGTGTGGATATCCTTAATGAATATGGACACACCTCCACCTTCCAAGTTTTCATCCTGAACAAAAGAAAAGTCAGACTTTTGAAAGTCATTTATTTTTAGAATGAGGAGGCTGTTTTGTTCTGAGTGATCAGAATGGTATGTTAAGATATATTCTCTTATTTTCTTTTTGTTAACTGGCAGATCTCCCTAGTCTGTAGCATGTTATCTAGGGAAAATTTTGCCAGAAAATCATCCCTGACTGAACAGAATTGTGGAGTTTTTCTTTACGCATGCATACGTTTAGTAAAATTGCAGTAAGATTTTGCTCCTTCAGCAAATAAAACAATGGGTAAATGTCTTATCATTGTCTTCCCTGATAAGACCTTGCTTCATTTGTGATTGACTTGCAAATTAGCAAAACCCTGGGGATGTGGACAGTATTCTGAAACCTATAAAAATAGAAAGTACTTATGTGAAGGTTGGGGGTAAGTCCTTGTGCATCCACCCTCAGTGTGAGGGGTTGTACCCTCACTACTTATATGTACAAACTTTTGAGGTCACACCATCAGAAGAAAGGGGAAATCCTGGTAGACTGACAAGTCAGCCTTCGGGGGAAAAGCCTGACAATTGTAGACTCGTAATTGGCCATGAGTGTTGAATGCTAGTGTTTCGTGGTCCCTCGCTCCAATCAGTTTAATAAGGTTCTGTTATTGTAAGATGCCTTAAATTGATAAATGGTAGCAAAATGGTCCATGACCAGACTTTCTTTTTTGTCACTTGTAATATCTTCTTGATTTGGGTAGTTAACCTTTGCAACAGGGAACACCTATGCCTTCTAATTATTGTTAATTATACATTAAACTGTGTTGAAGGAATATTAACTGAACTGGCAGTTTTTTTGCTCTTCAGTTATTCCCACCCACCCTCCTTGGTTTTGTTTTGGTGTTAATCTTAGTGGCCTTGAAACTGCCCGCCCCTCAGCCTGCCTCTGGGCTCATCTCATTTGCTCACTCAACTGAGTGCAGTGAGATAATATTCTGATTTCAGGCACTCCTACTGTGTACAAAGAGAGCATCTGGGAAACAGACAAAAAAAATTAAGCTCATTTCCTGCCTTTCCTGTTAAGTGGTATAGACTATTTGTAGGCTTCTGAGCCCCCAAGCCCTTCTGTGTTTGAGGGAAGCCTTCTAGCTTGTTTTTTTTTTTTTTTCTTATAACTAGCCAGTTTTCTAGTTTCAGCTCTCAAATCTGTTTCTTTGATCTCAGCACTTGTTCAGATAAAAAAAAAAAACTTCATTTTACTTTTGCATCATCTTAAAAATACTCAATTGTATTTATTACTGCTTGGTGTAACTCATTCTAAGCCTTTTGGTTTAAACACTTGGGCTTCGGACCAGTTGTTTTGCACTGAGAGGGTTTGTGATCTGCACTGTTGTGGCAGAACAGGTAGCTTACATCCTTCTAGGTTGGGAACTGCTGATTGAGGGCTCAGTGTCTGTTATTCTAAAAGTGTATTAATTCTGGTTTAAGCACTTGGGCTTTCAGGCCAGTTATTTTACATTGAGGGTTCGTGGTCTGCACTCTTGTGGGAGGAGAGGCTGGACTCTGCCCTTCTGAGCTGGGAATTTCTGGTTAAAGGCTTATAGTGCATGCATATCTGAACTGCTTCTTACTGAAGTTGGTGTGCCTTGTTTGCTGTGGCATAGACTGGATTCGGGCCTGCTGGATCTAGCGTTGTTTGTGTAACTTGAGCACTAATCCAGACATTCTCTAAAGTATTCAATTGTATTTATTACTGCTTGGTTGTAACTTGATTAAAGTGTAGCTATCATTCTAAGTCTTTTGGATTAAGCACTTGGGCTTCAGACCAGTTGTTTTACATTAGGAAGGTTTGTGGCAAGCACTGTGGTGGCAGGACAGGTAGCTTTCATCCTTCTAAGTTGGGAACTGCTGATTGAGAGCCCAGTGTCCAAGTGTATTAGTTCTGGTTTAGGCACTTGGGCTTCAGGCCAGTTATTTTACATTAAGAAGGTTCGTGGTCTGCACTCTTGTGGGAGAAGAGGCTGGACTCTGCCCTTCTGAGCTGGGAATTTCTGGTTAAAGGTTTATAGTGCCTGAATATTTGAACTGTATCTTACTGAAATTGGTACACCTTGTTTGCTCTAGCATAGACTAGATCCAGGCCTGCTGAATCTAGCTTTGTTTATATGCTTGTTGTTTGTTTGCTTGTTATTTCCCTGGAAGCTAATTCCACCTAATAAGCGGCTTCTCAGTGCTTCTGTGGATCACTAGTGATATCTGCATTGCTTACTGTACTTATTTCCTTGTTTCACTTGAAAGAAAGTTACTGTTTGTCATTTTTGCATTTAGTTACTTGTAACACATTGCACTCAAGTTACCTGGCACTTGCTCACTAAAGAAATTATATAAGTCCGCACTAAAAATTAAAAGCACTACACCCTCACTCCCCACTGGCCCTTGTTTTCAATTATTAAGGAATCCCCAATATTATTCTAGCATGTCCAAAGGTCAGTTGTCAATCTCCTCTCTGGTCCAGCTGGTGAATCTGGGAATCTTGAGGCAATGTTATAACTGCCTCGTGTACACAGACAACCCTCTCCTCCTCCCACATAACACAAATACTTGCGAGAGATGCAGCTGTTTAGCCAAACTGGAGGCTGAGCTCTCTCAACTCAGGACTGGCAAGACCAGACAGGAGGAGAAGGCAACTACACACACCACAAAACCAGCCTCACATAATGCTACCACACCACTGAATCAAACACATAAACACACAGACATACTCGGAGGCTCTGAGTAAAAATTTACCTAAACAGCAGAGACCTCCAAAGCAGACACCCAAACAACTGCTACCTCAAGACACCCCACAAGCAACACATAAACCACAAAAGCAGTGTGCAAAGCAGTCACAGCCCTTAAGGCCAAATACAACACCAAACATACTTGTCATAGGTGTCTCCATAGTCAGACACACTGGCGTCCCACTCACCAGGCTGAACAAGGAGAGGGTCACAGTAAGCTGCCTATCGGGCGCTAGAATCCGCCACATAACACAAGCACTCGGGTCACTCCACGGCAAGTACAAATATGACAGTCATTGTCCATGCTGGTGTGAACGACCTGAGACGTACCTCCCTGGACTACATGAAAAGAGACATAGAGGAGCTCTCTGATTATGTAGCCCAGGCAGGTATGACCCTAACCCTGAGCAGTATCCTTCCTTCACCAAGAATGATGCCACAATATAGAGACAAGATGATCAGCTTTAACAATTGGCTTAATGTCTGGTGTCATTCAAAGGGGATCCAGTGTCTGTCTGCCTGGGATGACATGCTTGACAAGCCACGCTGCTTCGCAAGGGATGGCTTGCACCTGTCACCCCTGGGATTCCGGATATTGGCTAAGGCTCTTGCCACCCCCATAGTGCCTTTTTTAGACAAGGCTCAAATTCTAAATCTACCACCCTAGAAAACAAAAATGGAAAGAAACTGAGGGTAATGCTGCTCAATGCCAGAAGTCTAAATCTCAAAATGCATGCACTCGAGGCCCTTCTCAGTATGGAGAACATCGATGTCTGTGCTGTAACTGAAATCTGCTTCAAGGCTCCTGAGAGCACCCCGGCACTATTAGGTTTTACCTCATATCATGCGTTCTGGCCCCAAAACCCGGACCACACCACAAAAGGAGGGGGTGTATCCATATTCGTAAAGGATACCCACATCTCCAGGTTGGTGGCAACGCACGAAGCTTCGGAAACCATCCAGGTGCAACTAACCATAGGCAAAACTGCTCTACAAATTGTAGCATGCTACAGGCCATCCTCTCAAACTCAGGAACCCCACACAGCCTTCCTGAAGACACTGGAGGGTATAAATGTATCTCCAAACACCATCATATTGGGTGACTTCAACTACCCGAATATAGACTGGAAACATTACTCAAGCCCTAACTTTCTAGCCCAACGGTTCCTGGAGTTCATAAATTCAAATGCCATGGAACAGCTAGTCACTGTTCCCACGAGAGGAGAAAATATACTAGATCTCATTATCACAAACATGGGGACAAAATGCTCCACACCGGAAGTATATCCCTCATTGGTGAGATCTGATCATAAACTAATCTCACTGGAAATCCACATCCCGCCCCCACCCCAAACAAAAAAGACCACAGTGAAGAACTTCTCTAAAGCAAACTTCACACTACTCAAGACTGGTGTGGCATCCTTCAAGGCCCCTGAGATGGTGGAAACCACAACCCAAGCTGCGGAAGCCCTTACAAATGCCTTCTATGAACACCTCCAGGACTGCATGGATCAGGCAATCCCAAATAAAACCAAGACTCTTTCCACAAAGGGCAAACGTCCAGTCTGGTGGACCCCAGCCATTAACAAACTTTACAATAAGAGGAGAAAGCTATTACATGATGGAACAAAATCCATAAAAGGGAAGTCGCCCCTGATCATTATTAGTAAAAAAATACGAGCACTCATAAAATCAACTAAGGCCAATTTTGAGAGAAAAATTGCCATGGATTCAAAGGACAATCATAAGGCCTTTTTCAGCTATGTTAGGAACCTGGGTGGAAACTCCCAGATATGCTCAGAATTAGTCCAAAATGATACAAAAATCACTGAACCCACAGACATTGCCAACATACTGGCAGACAGGTTCAGTGCAAACTTCACCCCCCTCTCCCCCCTAAAGGAGAGATAACTATCCCAGCGGAGTGTAGCCTCCCAGACATCTCAAATGCGCAGGTGAAAACTGCTCTCTCTAAAGCTAAAAACACAGCATCAATGGGACCGGGACCGGATGATGTCCCCGGCTGTGTGCTACACGAGTTAAATGAGGAATTAAACCCGCACATAAGGCAGCTGTTTAATCTCAGCCTTACCACAGGATACGTGCCCAAGGAGTGGTGTACGGCAACTGTGGTCCCACTCCACAAAGGCGGTGCCTCTACGGACCCTGGTAATTACCGCCCCATAAGCTTAACAAGTCTAGTCTGCAAAGCTATGGAGAGGATCAAAATGGAGCTCATAAACAAAGATATAGGGGACTTGCAGACATTGGACCCGACCCAGTTTGGCTTCGTCAAGGGCAGATCATGCCTTTTGAACTTGGTCGACTTCTTCGAAACAGTCACCAAGTCCATTGATGAGGGAAAGGCAGTCCATACAGCCTACCTTGACCTTGCAAAGGCTTTCGACACAATACCCCACTCTGGTATTGTAGAAAAACTTACCAGCTTAAATGTAACCCCATATGTCACAAGATGGGTTGCAAACTGGCTTAAGGACAGAACCCACAGGGTTAGAGTTGCTGGCGCTATATCAGACTCTAAGCCGGTCACAAGTGGTGTCCCACAGGGCTCGGTCCTTGGCCCCCTATTGTTCGGCATCTACTTCTCAGAAGTACAGGCCAACAGGGGAGGACTTTGGCTGACAAAGTTTGCAGACGACTGCAAACTGGGCGCCATAGTGGAAAGTGCATCGGACACGGATATCCTTCAGAAGGGACTCACGGAAACAGATAGTTGGTGCCAGAGCCATGGCCTGAAGTTAAACGCCAAAAAATGTATAGTCATACCCTTCGGGAAAAACAAGGTAACCCCAAGCTACCGTATAGGTGGAAATCCACTAAGCACAGAAGAGGTTATCAGGGACCTGGGGACCCAGGTTGACAGTGGCCTTTCTTTTGACACTCACGTTGCTAAAATGGTTAGAAAGACCTTCTACATTGCCCACCTGATCATGAAGGGATTCACATCCAGATCTAGTGAGGTCATTGTTCCCCTGTACTCTTCACTTATCAGACCAATGATCGAGTACAATGCCCCATTCGGGATGTATCTCGCCTGACATCTGCAGCAATTGGAGAGACCCCAAAAGTTTCTCACCAAAAGGATAAAGGGACTCCAAAATCTGTCATATGCTGCCAGATTGAAGAAACTCCAGCTCTATTCAGTCGCATATGTCCAACCCAGAATTAATGGACATGCTCCACCTCAAAAAATCCAAATCCACTAGAGCAAGTGACTTAAACCTTAGCACGGATATAAATAGGACGTGCTGGAGGGATAGATTTATCACTCAGAGACTCCCTATGCTGTGGAATAGAGTCCCGGTCCATGTGAGGCAGAGCACCTCGCTGTCTCTGTTCAAGAGAAATCTTGACCTGTGGATGGGAGATCGTAGGTTTACCCCAGCAATCATCTCTGTGTCACTGCTGGACAGAGGCACAACAAACTAATGGGTACAGTATTTTTTCATATAAGGGGTGGCGTAAGCCACAAAAATTCGGGCTAGGCTTATAAATGCCTTGGGGCAGATAGCCTAGTATAAACCTATGAACCTATTAGTGAGTGCCCATTTATTACTAAATGTGTAATCAAGGATTTGTAGGTTAATTTGTGCATGCACCTATATGACACTTGGTGTGCAGTTCCTGTCTTCCTATTATGGTAACTTTTGAACAGGGGATTTCAGGTCCACTTGCTTAGACCAAAGTAGGCTGATTTTCTGTTTTCAGATTTTGCAAGCTGGAGAGTCCACAACTGAAAAGTCTGTATAATTATTTTCTTTTAAACTCAGGATTTCAGCTGTAACGTGGAATGGGTTCAGAGTTTCATATCTACAGAGCTTCAGTGACAGAAGTTACAGCTCAGCTAAAAGGTTTGTGATTTGCTTGGGAAGATTGCCCAGATTTTGTAGTGTTTTCTTGACTCTGGGTTGATCTGAAGATCTGACAGGAGACTTGTGGGATGGAGTTTGGTCGGATACCTCTGCTCTGGAACTGAAAAAATGCTGGAGTGGGGGGTGGTGACTGCTGTATGCTTTTGTTTCATTACACAGTTTACCATATTTTGTTAATCCCCAATATGACCTGAATGTGCCTGTTATGTTGCAGTGATTTTGTTACACTGAAGTAATCTTCCCACAATGCACAGTGTCCCCCATTGTAATGATTCATCAGAGCACTCTTGTCTTGTCTTGTTTCATTATGGACTTGGTAGCTGTTTGAATCTCTGTACCTTTTCAGGAGGTTGCTATTATGCTTTGACATGGCATCCACTGCATTTTATTAGTAGCAAAGTAAACAGACTTTTTTTTTTGTAATGCCCTGCTTTGGAGTTTCTAAATTACATTTCTACTTTACAGAACAAAGTAAGCAGTCTTGTAATGCAATGCTTTAAATACTGCATTGATTAACATTTAAATTAGATGCATTTCCATACATTAAGTATTCCATCTGTTTGAATTTGAAAGTACTGAGCTGAATTCTTTTAATAAAGCTGTAGTGTCTTCTAGTTTAAATGTTTCTGGATATTTGGTATCTGATATTAATGCATTTCTAACTTATAGAACTGAGGCTACAGCTATTAGGATCAACTGGCACTCCAAACTATTCAGTTTTGGGTCACAAGTTATCCCCCCCCCCTGTTTTTTTTTCCCTCTTGACGCTGGTTTACAGGGCTGTTTGTAGTTTTTCTTTACAATCTGAAGTTTGGAGTGTTTATTTTGTCAAAGTTCTTTTCTTCCCCTTGGAATTTAGTTCTGCTATCCAAATGTTGCATTTTTAACCCTAACCCCTTAAGGTTGAAGAGAAAAATAATTTAGTGCTCCCACGGAGGGAAATGTTTTTCATTGCTCTTTTGTTTTATGTTGTTGCTAGCTATTTTTCCCCCCACTGTGGTTGTTTCTCTTGGCCATTTGTTTCTTGGTTGTGTGTGAGTTTGGGGATGTTGTCAGTGTGATGATTCCGTTGCAGCTCGTGTGGGGGATAAGTCACACTACAGGACAAATCTATTCGGTGTCTGAGTCCTTTCTCTAACAGGTGTAATAGCCTTAAATAATTTAATATTTTATTTGGGGGATGGGGCTTGCTTGCCCTGACAGTATGTGAGCACGAGCAGGGACTGGGTCAATCACAACATAAAATGCTAGCAAATCTTCATCCTTTAAATTAGGGAGTTGACAACAAAGTCTTCAGTTTTATAGTATCATAGGTAAGTACTAGGCTAGCTGCCCTTGCAGGCCACTTAAAGCCTAGCCAGTTTCGTTTTTTATTAAACAAGGAAAAAAGGGGAAAGCATCCACAGAAAATCCACAACGCAAAGGGAAAAAGGGGAAAGCGTCCACTGAAGATCCACAACACAAAGGAGTTTAACTTCTTAAGTTCAATAAACTTCTTTGTGTTGTGGATCTTCCGTGGATGCTTTCCCTTTTTTTTTTTTTTTTTTGCTTAGTTGGCAGTTTGTTAATTTTAATTTACCTTTTTACTAAACAACAAAATGAAAAATTAAAAAACCACAAAGCGAAGAACACCAACTGCAAGAAGCATAAAATCCAAAATTGTTTAATACTCTAGCGTCACGGTTAGCAAGCCTTTCACAGAGTTAACATCACAGTAGCACAAGCTACACTTAAATAACAAATATCACATCATTGATCAATTAGCTAAAACAATTAAACACAAACTAATAATTAGCACTTAGTGCGGAAAAGCCCTCCACTCAAGTTCTTTGCTTAAACCATAAGGCACCAAAGTGCCAAACTTTAAATTACAGACTGCTTCTTTATATAACAGTTAGTTTATTTTAAATGCAACATCATCCTTGATCAAAACTTGTTCTAAAATACATGTTTTTAGACTGGTACAAGACCAATGGTGTGTTGCATGAAAATGTGATGCCACAGGGCTATCCAAATTTTGGTTCTTAATGTCTCTGACATGCACTCGTACTAACATTCTTTTGATTTCTCCTATACAGAAAAAAACACAAGGGCATGCAAGACAGTAAATCACTCCCTTAGGCACACAGGACAAAATAGTGTGACTTATCCCCACACGAGCTGCAACGGAATCATCACACTGACAGAATAGCCCTAGGCTGAAAAAAATGCCATTTTGTTTATCAAAAGGTGTAACCATATGAATGCAAAGCATTTACCACAGGGAAAAGTATCAGAATTTGATAAAGGAATAGTTAAAATTTCAGTAGGCATAGAGAACAAATTATGAACAACCATGTCTTTTATATTTCTGCTCCTTTTATAGGAGACAGTAAAGGAGTCGGGTAAATTCTTAACCCCAGACTTTTACTAACTCAACACTATAAATATTATAAGTAGTGACAAAATATATCTTTTTTATCACTAATATTCCCTGCATGACTCCTACATCTATTCACAGACTTCATATCATCTGGAACATTAACCACACTAGTGGTGTCCCTTCTCAAGCACAACGGTTTATTCTAAGAATTAATAATTAATTCATTTGCTATAGCCCCTTTGTTTAAAGGTTATATAAGAATGCAAAATCTGAGACTGTATGTTATTATATAGCCTATTTATTCTGAGTAACTCATAAGGCAAAGCCTTTTAAAATATGGGGGGGGGAGGGGTGGCAGCTGTTACTATCTAAAAAAATGAGTACCATCAACTTTTTTTGTGAATCTGTGTAATAATCATATTATCAACAATATTAAGTTCCAAATCTAAAAAAACAGAAATGCCTTTTTATACACCATCAGATTGTAAGCCAAAACGGTTTTCCTGAAGAGCAGCTACAAGAGCAGCTACAAAAGAATCCACTAGTTTCACTTTTTTTGTCTTCAAATTAACCTATCTTATTTGGTTAGAGATTGGCTTTACCCATCCCGTGGTGGATAATTGTATATTACTCCTAATGAGAACACCTGGGATCATACTATAGATAATTTCAGGGGACCCATACATGGGATAAAGCATTTAGGAACAGCCTCTGTCAATTAGTACTAGAGGGAGCAGTTCTGGGGTACATTTTCTGTTTCCCATCCATAGACCCAAGTTGCAGTTGAATATGGACAGGGATGAACTTTGTTTTAGGAGGATGTGGTGTCTGTTCCAGAGTGATATCCTCTGTGTGATAAACCTTACAAATTTAGAAAGTTGCTAGGATAACTGACTTTACATTCGCATGCATTTTTCTAAAGGATATGAAGTCTGAAATTCAAATGTCATTATTTAGTGACTTTCTAGTTCTCAGTGGTTTGCTAGAAAACCACTGATATTTCTAAGGAACAGACCAAAAATCTGGATGGCTGTGCAATGTAGAACTTCTTGTAAAGGTAATTACATGTTGGTCAAAAGTTAGGTCACTGCCCATGCAAGTTCCTAAATCCCAAACAGGCTCAGCTCTTATGGTCGTATTGTCAATCTGGTAGTTCCCTGGGATAGATGACCTCCCAAACGATACAATAATGCATTTTTTGGCATTTAGTTTGTCTGCGATTTTGGCACCGGTTATTTGTTTGAGACCAACCTTCCTGCAAGATGTCTGAATGATTTTGGGATTCCGTGATTGCTGCCAGCTTGCACTATCTGCAGAGTTAGTCAGCCAAGGCCCTTTGTTATTGACTTTTACTTCAGAAAAGTAGATTCCAATCAGGATAGGTACCAGTACGGAACGCTGGGGGACTCCACTGCTGACTGGACTCTCGGTGGAGGCAACATTCTCTGTTTTGATTTCCTACATCCTATCTGTGAACCATTTGGCAATCCAGCAGGTGATATAAGGTTTATTCACTGTTTATTTAGCTTTTTCTAATATGTCTGAGTGGAGAATTGTCAAAACCTTTGGTCCAGTCTAGGTGTGCAGTGTATACCATTTTTGCCCTTGTCCATTGCTTTGCTGACCTTTGCCAAAAAAAAAAAAAAAGAAAACTCCAGGTTGAGTAAGCTTGATCTAACCTTGACAAATCCAAACTGAGACTGATCCAGTGTTTGGAGTTTCCCTATGTCTTGATTGGTTAGTTCCATAAGTCTGTTCATGACTTTGCATGTGAGGCTGGTCAGACTTATGGGTCTAAAATTGCCTGGATATGTGGAAGGCCCTTCCTTAATGCAAGTGAATGACTGTAATTATTTTCTTTTCACTTAGTCCAAAATCTGTTTGGAGGCTGATAGTGGTGTGGCTAAATCATGCTTCTTGTTATTTAAGATACATCCAGGCATATTTTCAGGACCCATCGATGTAGTATTTTTAGCTTTTCTTTTAAAGTGTTTTTTTCTGAAGTTTTCTTCCCTGTTTTGCCAGTAAGAGTGGAAAAAAGGGTCTGATTTCCTTCTGTTGTATGAGATGGCTTGCCAATATGTGGAGTCTCCAGTTATGGAGGTCCAGATAAGCGTTGGGAAGCTCCAGCTCTTCAAATGGCTGTTTTGATTATGAACAGTGCATCAGTAATTGAAACAGTACTTGCATATTATCGCAACCACATTTTTCAGGGCAATACCGGTTGGTTCCCAATCATGACAATGACATACGTCCATAAAAGAACCCTTGTAAAAACACTCAGCCAGCACAAGAATTATTGTAAAAACATAATTTCCAAATTTCAGGCAGAAAAAATGCCCAAACATATAAGCAACCAGCACAGAAATACAACCCTCAGCCTATTACTTTAAATATTAGTCATCATAACTAGAAACTGACAAACATCATCACAGAAACAAATTCAGAAAGGCTTCTTTCTTCCCTATCAACTCTGTGACCGTAACCGTGACACTATCATCTACAAAAAGAAGGAGGTCTTCTGATTGTTACCCTCAGTACAGTGAGCTGTGTGTGTGCAAAACAATATCAACACAGGCAGTATGCTTTTTACTATTATTTCTGCACAACTACAAGGCTTAAAGGTTTAAAAAGAAGTATGTCAGTAAAACAAATGTAAGCTGAATTAAAACAATGCAATGAACCTTACAGAAATGGAAATCAGCCCACTGACTCGGCTCTTCTGTCTTTAATCTGACAACAGTTGTTAACGAACACTAAAGACTAAATGCTGGTGGTTGTACTAAAGACAAAATCACAACCATTATTTGACAGCATTTCCTGCCAGGAAAAATGAACGTTCAGTGCACTTGCCATAAGCATAAAGAAACAACAACAGTGTGTTTCTTACATTTTATTGATAACACGCCAGATAACAACCTGGGCTTTTAAAGAAAACACCGTATATTGCATTTAAAAAACATTACTGGACATATTTCATGATCAGTAAGCAACCGGTATTGCCGTGAAAATGTGGTTGCGATAACACACAAGTACCATTGAAACTGTAGCTCAGTGCAGAGGGCTGTCTGTGAGCTGTTAACAAGGTACCTCCGGTGATGACTGTTTGGTTCCCTCACCTTTCATTCACCTCCTGTCTGACCTTGAGCAATTCACTTAGCGCTCACGGTGCTTTGGGAGATTGGGAATTTCTGCTAGGCTCCTTAAAGGTCTGCTGTACTGCACAGCTACTAACTGTGATCCTATAGTCGTGTCCTAACTGGATGCATTTCTTGTTTTAATTTGTCAGTGTATTTGGAATCAAAACCATCTATATACCAAGACCTGTTTCTACCCATACTACGGGAAGTTGTTGAAGGCCAAGTTTCAGGCTTGACATGTTTGTTGGGGTCTGTGCTTCCACAGGATTTTGGACAGAAGCTAGCTGTCCCATGATTCCTGCTCATTGACATGTCAGGACTTTGGACACGGGTGCCATCCTTTTCATCACTGACCTTGAGAATGACATGCTATACTAATGCTGATTGGTTCTTCCTTCTATCCAGTTCATTTATTATCCGTGTTGGTGCTGGGAATTACTGGGTCAGCTGAGGTATTGACATTTGTGCGGATTCTTTCTTGAACCAGGTGCTTCAACATTGATCGAGGTTTTAACTGTTCTTAGTTGGTGTTGAGGTGCTGATGTCTTGTTTAACATCATCTTTTCTGACATCAGTGTTGGCATGTTTAGAGGATAGCATGGAGACTTTATGGCACCAAAGTTGGTCCTGAGCCATCAGACCTCAATTTGTTTTCATTTTGTCTGCCACTGCAGTGCTGATCTTGTAAACTAGTTATTTCTATCTAGACAGCTTGCCTGAGCAGATGAGACTCCAGATCTTAAGAGTACCGCCTACCATAATGGACCAAAGGTGGTAGTCTTCCCATTTGTCATTTCATCCCCCAGCAAGCAAGAAGGTTAGAAAGAAGCAGCACCTCCAATTTCCCCATATAATTATCCACACATGATTTGAATAGTGACAAGTAGAGGAATTGCCACCTCTGCCCCAGATGACCGCAACTATGAGAAAGTACTGGAGGTGAAGAAAAAAGGAAGTGGCGTGCATACTTCCTGCACAGGGCTTATTCAACCAATATCAGTCAATATGCAGTAACTCTGCAGAAGTAAACATCATCTGAATAATTCCACTTTAAAGAGTTAGGAATAGAACCTACAGCTCTTTGCGTCAAGATGCAAGTATGCTACCTGCTGTGCTAACACTGCTTTAAAATTCTATACCACAATAATGATACCAGTTGCTAAACAATCTCTCTGACTCTATCACTCTCACACACACACACACACACACACACACACACACACACACACACACACACACACACACACACACACACACACACACACACATATACACATATACACACACACACACACATCTCAACTTTTTAGTGCAAGAAATCTGGACAAAGCCAAAATTAAACAGGGACAGGTTATAAATTTTGCTTTCATGAACTTATAAAATTGATAGAATGACAGGATTTGTGTTGGGTACGCATTTTTCTAAAGGTTATGATGTGTCAAAGTATTTAGCAACTTCAATCTTTTTTAGGAGGAATATGGGGCAAAAATCTGGACATTCTGCAAAGACCTGGACAGCTGAGGGGCATGCTACTTCCCTTTTATACACGCACACACATATATAGTTATCTACATATATAGATGTATAAATAGAATATAAGAATACACACTACATAATCTGGATAATCTATGTGCAGCATAAACAAAAAGCTCAGAATCTTCTCTTGAAGTGCATAATGCTAGAGACTGATTCAGTCTGTGATGCTCTGTGTTTGCCTTTATATTTCAGATCTCTTGAACAGGAAGGTGGCAAATAGCAGAATTCATTAGGCAACCCTTGGTCTCTCTCTCTCTCTCTCTCTCCTTCTTCCCCACCCCTGCTCCTCCTTAACCCTTTCTGACTTGCAAAGATTTATAGTACTGTTGTTTTCTCAGTTTCATATGGTTTTATTTTAGAAGAAACTGAAGGCAGAATGTTTATTATCTTTAGCTTAAACCTACAGTTTAAACATTGCACAGAAGAATGCATAGGCTTTCCTCCTCTATCCAGTTCTCTAAGTTGTCTAATCTGTAACAGAGGAATTAGAACTGAAAAGCAAACCAAAACAAGCAATGTTAACATATTTAAGTATATAGTACCAACAGATGTATAGGAATACTCCAACAGTTCCGATATTTCTTGTGCTGTGTGTCTGTTTTACAATAAACTGTTGAAGCGAACAGCTGAGACCTGTGGATTTTTTGAATTGGACAGCCTCTATTGGATGACTACCTGAAATTCATTATTTGGTGCAGTGTGTTCTTGTGGAATATTCCAACAGTTGTTAAAGTCTGTCGCTTTAATGGGGCTTAAGGAAATCCAGGCAGCTAATTACACAAACATTTAAAAGGTAGACTGTGTAAGACAGAAAGAAAGGCCACTCCAAATGGCAGAAAAATTGCCAGGACAAACGTAACTAGGGCAGGCCAGTATCGCACACCTCCAAGAATAAAAACCCCACAACACGTGCAATAGAGTTACAATAATAAGCTCAGTGCTTTGTAGTAACAGGACTTTATGATGATAAAGTGGGGCAGAGAAGCAGATCCTGGTCAGAGCTTGTGCGGTATAACTACACCAGAGAATATCTAGCTGACGGCTGTAGTCCTTCAACAATAAGATTTACCATATCTAGCAGCAGTGGCTTATTACAGGCAAAGGGACTATTCTTCACACATAAACAAGTACCGACAGCTTCAGCTGAAGCCCCCATACAAGATTAAAGACATACCTACCTCTCCCTTGTACGCTCGGCTCATCCCAAGTCCAGACGGCTTCTGGAATTCAAATTATGCACACAAATGCGGAAGATGGACGTAAACCATCGGTCGTGTCACAGCACATATGGAGAAGATGAAAACAGGTCGCAAGCACCTGTTCCATTTGTACGACTAGACGCAAAGGGCGTTCTTAAAGAACGCCCTTAAAATTTTTTTTTAAATTATAAGTAAATTAATCTTCTGGCCAGCCGATTCCAGGGGGGTGCAAGTGCACCCCCTTGCACCTGCCTGCGGGCAACCTTGGGGGGGGGTTCCCTGTCTGTGCCATTATCAAGGTGACTTGGTTCATATACCCAAGAAGGCAGATCAAATTCTACGTTATCCCGAGGACTGGTATTTCTGGTCACAAAGTCCCAAATTGAATATGGGGATTTCCACACCAGATGTGAAAAAATTTCAGCCCCCTCCAGAGTATTGGAGTTCATTAGCAGGTTAGGGATGTAGGGCAGCACAACCTTCTTCCTAAAGGTACTATTTTACTTGTGCCATATGGGGGGAATTATTCAGGGGAATAATGGATTAAATTACCTCCACAACTGTCACATGAACCCATCAGAGAGAAGCTTTTGCTCCAGTCTTCCACTGTGTTGACCATAGCCTTCCTGCCTCCCTTCCTTTCCGTGTACGTGACCTTTTCAGGTAACTGAAGGTTCAGCAAGAGCTGCAGTTTCAAGCATTCCTCTGTAATGCCATGCCTGACTTAGACTTGCTAGTTTCACTGAGGACACAGTCAAGTCACGTTTGCAGAAGTCTTAATTCATGACTCGGAAGTCTCTCTTTCCTTTATTTATTTATTTTTTTTTCTTCTGAGAAATCAAAGCTCATAAGGAGAAAATGGAGCTGAAGGAGGAACATTTTGACTGTACTTGCTTTTGTTTCTTCTTAGTGGGAAGTTGGTATACCTTACAGACACAAGGTGCAGGGTTTGTTTCTGACATGGGGTAATTGGTTAGGCTTTAAATGGCCCATAAGGGCAGTTACCCTAGCAGTAACCTATGATGATCTCCAGTACCCAAAAGTCCTGTCCACACTAAAATTGTAAAATGCCATGAAGTTTAGCAAGGAGTTCAGTAACCACAGCTCCTTCCAGAGAAGTCATGGTGCCTATGGCCAGGATTCTTTGGCGTCCATGTCCTAGACAGCCACAGGCCTGAAGGCTTGCCTCCTCTGGAGGTAGTTTGCCCCTTCACTTGTCAACACTGTAAGCTCTCAATGGAAATGCAGGTGCAGACATTTTGTATCCAGGGTTACAGAATTCCTCTTTTTTGGACAGTGATGCGCCTCTCTGCTAGATGCTGTACTCCATCAGTGAAAAAGCAGCAAAGCTAGAAAGTTGATGACAAGGGTACCTCCCAGGAGTATCTAGGAGGTCTCATCAAAATGATGCCTGAAGATGACCAAGGACCTTGGTCCCTTTCCAGGCTTTAGCAGCCCAAATTCATTTATTCCCAGAGACCTCTTGTTCTTGGTTTTGGTGCAAACAGTCCCTTTATGCCTTGTCAATGGAGATTGGATGTGCTCTTTAGAATTAGTCACCTACCCATGTCTGCAAATTGACAAACAATTCAATAAGCATCTGTACTTTTTGTGCAAATTTTGTCACATGGCAAACCATTATGTGAACTCCCAACGCACTTTCTGTCAAGGTCAAGGCTGCATTTACTGTCTTTTACAGAAATGCTTCTGTAGATACCATTTGTGGGACCTTTTTTGGAAGTGTTGTTTTGGATGTCATTTGTGCCACCACAAAGTGGTTATCCTTGCACATTTTTGCAAATCATTTAAAAACTGGCTTTGGTTTCTTGGTCTGTCATCTTTTAGATCTGCTATAATCCAGAATTTGTTGGCTTGAGGGCTATCCATTAGAAAAAAGGTTGAAATCAGTCCTACAGATGTGGTGTGGTCTACTCCTTTTTAAGATGTGAATTCTATACTTGTGCTAAATATAGATCTGGAAAAGTTGTGGACTTGCATGTGTTGCCTTAGAGTAGCTTCCAAAATTCACAGTTTTGGGGAGACCGTATGGCATCATTTGCTGTGGAACTAGGGTGGGGGGAGGTCACTGCATCTTGGGAAAGTTGATGATACTCTGCAGTCAATGGCTACTGGTCTGAGCCTTGCAAGATACTAAAGATGGAGACTCACTCCTGTGGCTTTATCATCATGGTAAGCGGATATTTTTAGATTTTTAATGTCATGACAGGAACTGTACTTTCCTCAGTCTTGTTTTCCAAGAGTGTTCTGCTGTCTGAGGTAGTAGTTGAGTTGATCAAGTGGTGTGCACTAAGACTTTAAACTTGCATGCAGTCAGATGGAGGTGCCTGTGCTTGTCTTGGCTTGAGGGTATGAATTAATGGTAATGCAAAGTTCTTTAAAGAGAAACTTCACATTTTGGGTGGTGTTGCCCATAAGGGAAATGGTGCATTAATAAATAAAAACGGTCAGGGAAGCACAACACTATGTATGTATATAAATAAATAATACTGCGATAATCCAACTAAGAAAAGACATGGAAACTAATTTAATTTAAGATTTTCGTATCCTTCACGGCTAATTGTTGTACCATTTATTTATTTATTTTTTAAACTTGCTAAAACATGCTAGTTAAATTACTACTACTACTTTGCATCCTAGCTTGGTCTATATTGCCAGTATTGTGTAATTGTTTGTCCGTCGTACTTTTATATTGTAATTATACATTTTGAGCCTGGAGTTTGCCTGAGTAAACATAAACATGTAAGATCATTAAGTCCTCTATGATTACTGTTGTATTTTCAGCATAGTATGGCCATATCTGCTTGCCATTACAAAAAAAAAAACAGGAGTGTCGTGTACGGGTGAACATCATAAACATAAATCACTGTAGCCTAAGTCTCATGTAAGCATAACACAGCAGTGGCCTAATGGTGTGGTGGGTGCACCATTTTATTCCAGAGCGTTGCAATGATTAAATTGCCATTTCAGCACTTGTTGGACTGTAGTAAATCCTTGGAGATGGAATTTAGCTAAAACTGCAGTTCTAAAATGATGCTTCTGGGTTGTACATATTTGAAATTTTGCAGTGGGCAGGGTTTCACCTCTTAACAGTAGGCTTGATCCAAAGATAAACTTTGACATTTGCAGTTTGGCAGTTTTTGTAATGCTTGATGATGTGGATTTTAAAGCACTGTATGATGGGTATATTTGTGCAGGACTGTGCACTCCTTGTTGTTTTAACAAATGTCCCCATTCATGGAAAAAAATCTCTGTCATTCCATAGTAAGAATTTGCTGCTTCGTTGCATATGTCTGACTTCCTACTCTAAGGCCATCTAAAGCCCTGATCGTGTGGTATGTGGTTTGTGTGCTTGGAGTTTGCTTAGATGTAGCCATGGTTTAACGCACTAAATCCATTCACATCCAAGTTGTCAGTTTTGATGTAGACTGTGAAAAGGGTATTGTGGATGCATGTGTGTGGGGTGAAGGTGGCATTAAATATTGCAGAGTTACATGCTGGATAAGCTGGCATTGGTGCAGTCATTTGCTTTTACTTCGTATTGTGTATGTCGGACTGTCAAGACATTTTTTCCTTTCTTCTGCAGATTTTGAACTGCGTGTGTGTTTACTCAAGTCCATTTTTTTCCAATGATACTTTTATTTCATTTGTTAACTGACCGGGTGGACTGGTGACGGTCCTTTCAGCCATGACTCTGGCCATATGTACGGTATACACTGCTTTGAGTACTTGAATCCTTTTAAATGTTTGGCAGTATGACAGACTGTGTAACAACAGAAGTTTTCGATGTTTGCATGGGTAACGGAAGCAGGAAACGTACAATTGGCTTGGTTGCAGTCGGTGAGCTGCTACATTCATTTAAGTTCTGCTAACATCACTAATACCCAAAACTAACAGTCTGGTAGGTTACACATTCGGAGACTATTAAATTCAGTTTGAAGGTTTAAGCTGTGCGCCCCAAATGGGAGCAATTGCATTCTGTTAGGCTTCAGTATTAAAGTTATAGATAGAAATGAAGGAAGCTTAGAGAGTGATAAGTGAGGTTTAACAAATTAGTTGTGCGAGCTTCTAAATCAAACCAACCAGACTGTAACAATAACTACCCTAAGGAGCGGGCTGCTAGGGTGGGTAGCACAGGGTATTGCATTGGCTGCTGTTGTATTGAGAAACCTGAAGTTGGTTTAAAAGTATTAAAAGGGATCAATCTAGACTTGACCATACCTTGATGATGCTTACAATGCTAGAAGTATGAACAGGATCCTGTTTTCTAAACACATTTCTTGTCCCTTTGTGAGCATGACGAGGCCTTGGATAAATGTGGTCCATGTAGCAATATTGTGGAAGGTTGGAAATCTTTAGTGTCTGAGCTTAAGATGAAATGAAAGGTTTAACCACATGCTCACCTTTTCATGATGATGCATGCATTGAAAATGGGCCCATCATGCAGGTGTCTACTCATTCCCCTGGTACTGAGACTTGTGGTGCTGTACTGAGACTTGTGGTGCTGCAGAGATAGCAGCCCAGCATTCAGTTTGTGGACAGCACGTACTGCATTTATAAGGTACTCTACTCCACATGGAGAAATGTCATCATGTTGAAGACTGTATGTTATTGCAGAATCTGGGGTAGTGTATAGACGTGGTGGATTTTGTCCCCCAAAGATAAGGGCAATAAGAGTTTGCTCATTATATAAAAAAAACACCAAGCAGCAAATAATGCACCAAACTACTGGGCCAGCAAAACGATGGCACAAAACTTGTAATAGACTATTTATTCACACTAAATAACACTCTAGCACCTTGGCACAGCCTTCCTGAAGTTACAAAATATTCAACACAATGCGTCCATATATGTATATATACACACATACTCAATTAAATACAATTAATTAAACAATTCTCTAATCAATTAATCATCAATAAAAAAAATACAAACACTTTAAAGAAACACCCTCCAGTTACATTTATTATTTAAACCTCCTGGAGAACGTGTATTAAATTTTAAAATATATCATTTTTTTTTTATACAATTTCTTTTTTATTAACCCCTCATCTGTTTCTAAAATCTGTTCCAAAATGCAGGCTTTTAATAGTGAAAAGTCACTTTTGTGACAAGTATGAAAGT
This sequence comes from Protopterus annectens, assembly GCF_019279795.1. NCBI lineage: Eukaryota > Metazoa > Chordata > Ceratodontiformes > Protopteridae > Protopterus > Protopterus annectens. Next base: position 1,104,360,738 of record NC_056746.1, read on the forward strand.
GTGAAGCTGTAGGACTCGTCGCATTATTATTTTTTATGTCCCTAATAAGCTCTTGAAGCCGTAGCTTAAATATTCTTTTAGTTTCCCCTATATAGAACAGATGGCAAGGGCAAGATAATGCATATATCACTGACTTAGTCATACATGTAAAAGCAGAAGTAGGACAAAATCTTACACCATTAAATCTTTCAAAGCACTTGGCAATATTAGGGCAGGCTGAGCACCTTCCACAAGGAAAGGTGCCACACTTAGGTGCAAGTTTTAACTCTTCACCTGGTAAAACAAAAACATTGTGTACCACCATGTCTTTAACATTTCTACTTCTTTTGAATGAAATAGGGGTTCTACAAAGATTTTTTACACCTTCCATATTAATTAAATAAGGCCAATAATATCTAATAGCATCAATAATTTTTTCACTTAGAATATTGTATACACTAACAAAATTAAACCTTCCTATCCTGCACTGTATTAAATTCTCTGTTCATAGGTTGGTACTAGGCTATCAGCCCTAGGGCCTATGCAAGCCTAGCCATAACAATTCCCAGGATATTTCTTCCCACAATATTTACTTCTCTGGGCCCCTGTCTAGCAGGGCGACTGACATGATCCCCGGGGTGAATTTCCTATCTCCCATCCAATCATCAAGGTTCCTTTTGAAGAGGGCCAATGAGGTGCTCTGCTTGACATGTATGGGCAGTCTATTCCAGAGTATGGGGAGTCTCTGGGTCAGGAACCTATCCCTTCAGCATGTTTTGTTCATTGTGATGACAAGGTTTAGATCCCTGGAGCATGTGGCTCTGAGGGATTGGGATTTCTTTAAGTGGAGCATGTCCAACAGCTCAGGGTTTGACATGGCCTTTTATGTTAAGCAGAAATTGCCTCTGAGTAGACGATATGCCACAGAGTATAGCTGGAGTTTTTTTTTAGATGGTCAGCATATGGCATCCGCTTTAGGCCTGTGATTCTTTTAGTGAGGTATTTCTGTGGCCTTTCCAGCTGTTGCAGATGTCTTGTGAGGTACATACCAAATGGGGCATTATACTCTATAATGGGTCTAATGAGGGATGAGTACAGTGGGACAATGACCTCCTTTTTTCTGGATGAAAAGCCCTTAGTGATGAAGTGTGCCACATAGAAGGATTTCCTGACTGTTGTGGTTATCGAAAGCGAGACCACTGTCCACCTGTGTCCCTAAGTCTGTCATCACACTTTCGATGTTTAGTGTCCTGCCACCTATGTGGTAGTTCATGGGTACATGTTTTTTTCCAAAGGGGATAACTATACGTTTCTTGGCATTAAGCTTGAGCCCATGGCTGTGGCACCAGGCATCTGTTTCTGTAAGGCCTTTTTGTAGAATATCCACATCATTTAGGGATTCAATAATGGCTCCCAGTTTGCAGTCATCTGCAAATTTTGTTTGCCAGAGTCCCGTAATGTTGGCCTGTACTTCAGAGAAGTAGATGCCAAACAAGAGTGGTCCCAGGACTGAACCCTGAGGTACTCCACTTGTCTGGAGCTGGATTTGGAGTCTGCTACTTTTACAGTCTGGGTTCTGTCAGTAAGCCAGTTGGCAACCCATCGAGTGACGTAGGGATTTATGCCCAGCCTAGTAAGTTTATCTATGATTCCAGAGTGGGGGATGGTGTCGAAGGCCTTGGCGAGGTCCAGATAGGCTTTGTGGACCACCTTACCCTCGTTCGCAGCTCTGGAGACTGATTCGAAGAAGTTAGTCAGATTCAGGAGACAAGATCAGCCCTTCACAAACCCAAACTGGGTGGGGTCCAGTGTTTGAAGGTTGCCAATGTCTTTGTTAATGCGTTTCATGCCCTTGCAGATCAGGCTTGTCAGACTGATGGGGCGGTAGTTCCCTGGATCCAAGGCGGATCCTTCCTTGTGGAGCGGGATAACTGTAGCTGTGCGCCACTCAGTGGGCACAAAGCCTGAGGTGAGGCTATGATTAAACAGGACACTTGGGTGAGGTGCCAGTTCATTTTGTAGTTCATGTAGTACACAGCCTGGGATGTCATCTGGTCCCATGGATGCTGTATTCTTAGCTTTGGAGAGTGCGGTTTCTACCTGTGTGGCCGTGATTATCGGAATTTGGCAATCTTTTGGTATTGAGATGGGCCCTTTAGGGGGTGGGGGGGGTGAAGTTGGCACTAAATCGATCTGCCAGGATATTGGCAGTATCCTTGGGATCAGTATATTTAATGCCATTCTGTTGTAGCTCAGAGCAGATCTCAGCATTGCCATTTAGATTCTTGACATAACTATAGAATGCCTTGTGGTTGTCTTTGGAATCTTTGGCAATTTTATTTTCGTAACTAGCTTTTGAGGATTTTATGAGGAATCTCAGCTTCTTACTGAGGCTGGTGAGGGAGTTTCTTGTATCCTGGGATTTTCCTCTTTTTTTGTAACAGTTTCTTCCTTCTGTTGTATAGTTTGTTTATAGCAGGGGACCACCAGATTGGCTTCCTTTTTTTTGGAGAAGAGCATCTTGGTTCTATTTGGGATGGCACGATTCATGCACGAGTGGATGTGCTTGTACAGTGCCTTTGTGTAGGATTCTGCAGTCGAACTTCCAGATCCCGTCTGCGTGGGTGTTGTGAAGTTTGTCACTTCTGACTTCAGTAGCTTGAAGTTGGCTTTGGAGAAGTTTTTTTAAGAAGGTTTCTTACTGGGGGGTGGGGGTGCGGGTGGGTTGTGGATGTCAAGGGTGATTTGCTTATGGTCAGACCTGACCAATGAGGGGGTGACCACTGGTGTGGAGCATCTATCTCCCATGTTGGTAATGACCAGGTCTAGGATATTGGAGCCCCTGGTGGGACAATGGATTAGTTGATCCAGGGTGTTGGAATTTATGAATTCCAAGAACCGTTGGGAAAAGGAGTTGGTACCCGAGTAGTTTTCCCAATTAATGGCAGGGTAGTTGAAATCACGCAGTATTAGGGTGTTTGGTTGTATCTTAATATTTTCCAGTATGTTTAGAAAGGTGTAGTGAGAATCTTGGGGCATGGTGGGGGATCTGTAGCAAGCTACAATCTGGATTGCAGTCTTACCTAGTGTTAGTTGCACCTGGAGAATTTCAGATGCATTGTGTTGGGCAACTAGTCTGGAGGTGTGAATATCCTTGGTGAATATGGACACTCCTCCACCTTTAGTGTTTCAGTCTTGGTTTTGTGGCCGAAAAATGTGGTAAGAATTGTAGCCTGGTATTGCAGGGGTGCTCTCTGGATCGTTGAACCAGGTCTCAGTTACTGCACAGATATCGATGTTCTCCATTTTTAGGAGTGCCTCGAGAGAGTGCATTTTGAGTTTTAGACTTCTAGCATTGAGTAGCATTACCTTCAGATTTTGCATGCTTGTATCTGTTATTTCTCTTACTAATTAGGGGCCTAGTTTGAGGTGAATTAATGTCAGTTAATTTTATAAAGGGCATTTAAAATAACATTTTCATCATACCCTCTTCGTTTAAAATTAGTACAAGTTTTTACTATTTCATGGAGTTTGCTCATTAGTCTTCTTGTATGTAACAGAATGCAAGTTCACTACCTCATCACATGATGGTGAGCAGCTCACTTGAATCATACATCTTCTGCTAATTCCTCCCAAATTACCTTGTTCCTGTGGGTCTATGTTAAATCAGCGAACAATTAAAAAAGCGAATGCTGATTTATCGACCTTCTTTAAGTGAAAGCTTAAAATCCCGAACACTCGGAACTGCGATTCCCCCCCCCCCCCGGGGAAAAAAAACGCTGTTCCACAAAAACAAAAACTTAAAAACATGTGGGGGTGCTGTGCCCCCCCCCCCCCACACATACACCCTACTTAAATATACCAACTACGAGGTCGCACACAGTGGTGGAAATGGCAAAGTCCCAAAAACGGACCAGCAATTTTTTTTTTCCCCCCTTGGAAAAAATTAGCTGTTCCAAGTGTACAGGATTTTAAGCTTTCGCTTAGAGGGTCAATAAATCAGCATTTGCTTTAAGCATTCGCTGATTTAATCTAGACCCGTTCCTGTTTCTTATTGGCAGAGTGGTATGCAAGGGTAACTAGACAATAGAAAGTATGTTGTGTATATTATTCCAGACTTGGAGCACTGCGGTGTGTGTGTCTGTGTATAGCTAGTTATGATGTAGCTGGACAGTAGCAGATGTGTAGGACTTAGCACTATGGCTGGAACTAATTAGTAAACATATCTGAAAATTGCTAAAACAGATTTGTCCTATGCTTCTCAAATATCCAAACATTCTTAACACAAAATGCCGTCACACAGTGATAGATAAGCAAGGTATGTGTATGTGCTGTTAATCCATGTAACCTTTACAGTAAACTGCTGTTTTTGATAGTGGATTCGCTTCCTACAGAATACTGTTTTGGAAATGCACCACTTTTTAGGGCAGAACTTCTATTGAATTAAATCACTGGAGTTGTAAGCAGGCTGTAATAAAGAAACACTGTCTCAGTTCATGCAAGCGAAGGCCGATCATGTGACAAGTGGCAGAAAGCTCCTTTTAACAAGGGTGGGGCCAAGTAGTCCTCTGTTTTCTCTGTCGCGGACCTGATGGTAGTGCAGAACTACTTTCTTTTTTGTTTTCATTTACTGTTGGTCATTTGTACCATCTACAATGTCTCCAATCTGAAAGCTGTTAAGGGAGATCAGGTACATCACCAAACTATCCGTAATATGATTTATAGAGAGAGATTGTGATACCTTTCTTGCATACATCAAAGATAAAGGTGTACTATAACATTTGTCTGAGGGTTGCACTTCTTTTGTAAAGCCAATGTGGTGGTCCCCTGCCATAAACAAACTCTACAACAGAAGGAGGAAACTGATGCGGAATAATGCAGAATAATGCAAAGTCCCAAAAACTCCCTTATCAGCCTCAACAAAAAGTTGAGATCCCTCATCAAATCCTCTAAAGCTAGCTATGAAAACAGAATTGCAGCATACAGTAAAGACAACCACAATCTCCCCACGAATACCCAGATTTGCTCTGAGCTACTGCACAATGGTACCTGCTGTACTGATCCAAGAGATATTGCCAATATACTGGCTGACAGATTCAGTGCCAGCTTTACCCCTCCCCCCAAAGGACCAATCACAATAACAGTAGATTGCCAGGCACCCAGTATTATTGCTGCACAGGTTAAAACAGCACTGTCCAAGGCCAAAAATACAGATTCTGTGAGACCTGACAATATCCCTGGCTGTGTTCTACACGAACTACAAGGTGAACTGGCACCTCACCTGTGTGCCCTGTTCAATCACAGCCTCACCTCAGGCTTTGTACCCACTGAATAGTGCAGTGCTGTAGTCCTCCCTCTCCACAAAGGAGGAGCGACTACAGACCCTGGGAACTATTACCCCATTAGCCTGACGAGTCTGATATCCAAAGCTATGGAATGCATCATCATGGACGTAATAAACAAGGATATAGGGAATCTCAAAACTCTGGATCCCACACAGTTTGTTTTTGTGAAGGGTAGAGCATACCTGCTCAACCTGATCGATCTCTTTGAGTCAGTCACCAGAGCTGTGTATGAAGGCACGGTGGTTCATACAGCCTACCTAGATCTGGCCAAGGCCTTTGATACCATTCCCACTCAGGAATCATAGAAAAACTCAGTAAGCTAGGCATCAACCCCTATATCACTAGGTGGGTTGCAAACTGACTCACAGATATAATCCACAGTGTGAAAGTAGCTGACTCCAAGTCAGACTGCCGACCAGTCATGAGTGGAGTCCCACAGGGTTCGGTCCTGGGTCCTCTCCTGTTTGGCATCTACTTCTCTGAAATTCAGGCCAACATCAAGGGACTATGGTTGACAAAGTTTGCAGACGATTGCAAGTTGAGAGCTATTATTGGCTCCCCAAGTGATGTTGACATCCTACAGAAAGACCTCACTGAGACCAATAACTGGTGTCAGAACCATGGCCTTAGGCTCAATACCAAAAAATGTGTCATCATCCTCTGTGGGAAAAACCCGGTTCTCATGAATTACCACGTCGATGATAGTCCACTTAACACAGAAGGTGTTATAAGAGATCTGGGAACACCAGTTGTGACAGCAAGTTCTTTTCTGACTACCACATTGTCACTGTGGTCAGAAAGTCCTTCTGTGTGGCACATCTCATTACTAAGGGTTTTGCATCAAGGAAGAAAGAGGTCATTGTCTCCCTCTACTCTTCCCTCATTAGGTCAGTCATAAAGTACAATGCCCCATTTGGCATGTTCCTCACTAGACACCTGCAATAACTGGAGAGGCCGCAAAAGTACCTCACAAAGAGGATCCTAGGCCTTAAACAGTTGTCCTATATGGACAGACTCAAAAAAACTCCAACTGTTCTCCGTCTCATACCGCCTCCTTAGAGGTGATCTTTGCTTGACTTACAAAGCTATGTCTGACCCAGCTCTGTTAGAAATGCTACATCTAAAGAAATCCCAGTCCCTCCATACCACACGCTCCAGAGACCTCAAACTCATTACCACAGTCAACAGAACATGCTGGACGGACAGGTTCATAACCTACGGACTGCCCATGCTATGGAATAGACTTCCCCATACATATCAAACAGAGCACCTCACTGACCCTCTTCAAGAAAAATCTTGATTAGTGGATGGGAAATAGAAAATTCACCCCGGGAATCACTCCACAGTGGCTCTAGTCGATAGTCTCTGCTAACGAAGGTCGGGTGGCACGATGCAAGGGTAATCCTATGGGCTAGACTTGTAAAGGCTCCAGGGCCATTAGCCTAGTATACACCTATGAACCTATTTAACTGTACATTAGCTGTCCACTGTTTTTAAATACATTAAGCTAACCAAATAGTGTTACTGTATTTTGAGAACCACTTTTACAGTGAGTAACTGGGTGTTGTAAAAAATGTGAACTTCAGAAAGATTGTAATTCTTCCTTTTTTAAGTTAATCCCCTGGATAGTGCTCGTTTACAGCAGAGACCCAAAGAGAAGTTCTAACTAGAAAAAGTAACATTTTAAAACACGCATGTACATGCCTAAATCTGAAATGCTTCACTAAATATATCTGTGAGTAATAGGAACATAGATTATTGAATTTTACTAACCGATAATCTGCACTTGTAAATTCAATTTGAAAATGCATAGATGTAAATTGTGATATATTGCATGGCACAAATGCCATCTAGCTTGTTGATTAATCCCCCTAGTACCTTCTTGAAATTTGTTTGGTGGATTTTACAAGAATCGTATCTCCAGTCGTGGAGAAGAACGAGGATAAAGCCCTCGTGTCTTACCCACGTGATTAAGCTTGTGATGCTCTGAAGGCTATTCCATGTCTCTTGCAAATGCATTCTATTTAGTCGCATTAAAATGTTGGAAACCTCAAGATGTTTTAACAGTGATGCTTAGCTTGCTTTCATTCCATGGTGTTAGTTTTAATAGTCTCCTTAAAGGGTAAGCGAAGGTTCTGCTACATAGGCCTTTCAGATATTACACTGTCCAGGAAATATACTAAAGAAAATTAGTTTTATATTGTAATGCCAAGCAATAGCTTTCATTAAAATCCACTAACCACCTTCAGAACCTCTGCTGTATACAAAGATCATATTCCCACAGCACTGGAATTTAGGAACTGTCTCAGTGGTGTGCCGTAAAGGTAAGGGGACCAAAAAAAAAAGATATTGGGGAATGGAGAAGAATTGTAAGCTTAAATAGGGTTTGCAAACTCCTGCTCCAGCAATTTAAGCCCGCACACACTGAAATGTGGAAGCTAGACATACCCCGATGGCTCAGTTTTTCTAGGTGATATCTGAGTAGAGATGCAGACCTTTTGAAGAGGAGTGGGATTGCTGTCTGTCTATCTGGATTACAGACTCACTGTATTCGCATTTTAGGCACTTTTGCCTCTTGTCTGTAGTGTTTTAATAGGGAGAGAAGAAAATGAGGCAGCAAGACAAATTTAACATGCATTCTGATATTCTATGTTTGCATCGCCCATAAAAAAGCCTTCTGCCTGAAAGAAACTATGCTTCTTCAACAGTAGTTGAAATAATCCCAGCAGGATGTTTACAGTGTTCTTACTCCAAGTGATTGTAATGTAATGTGTGCAGCTAATAGACATACAGCAAAATTATTTTTAATCACCAATTTTTTTTTTAATGTACATGGATTGGAGAGTATAATCTTATCTGTATGGAAACCAGCTTGTCAGAAGTAATTCATTCATCCCCATGGTGTGGTATGTCTCTGCCTAACCAGAAGTAATTCATCACATCAGCAATTGTGTAATATGACTGTGCCAAATCAGAAGTAATTCATTCATCACATTACCATGATTTGATATGGCTGTTCCTAACCAGAAGTAATTCATTCATTGCCCTGTTGTGAAAAGCCCTAAATTTAACTAATATTCCTTTATTTATGCAATTAAGTTTGGAACTGTTGTAATATAAATGCAAAACAGAAGAAATGAACAAACGTTTATCTATTTTTCATAATCCAGAAATGGTTCTCTGCCAGACCCTTGTATTTAGAGTAACAAGACTGAAAAATACCAGCTTGAATACTTCTTTTCAGAGACATGCCAATGGCTTTAGTGTATGTATAATGTGATCATTATAAAAAAAATTTCATTTAAGAATACAAACAAACGATCAGTTATGCAATTAAAAATGCAGCCATGTTTTGTATATATATATATACACACACACACACACACACACACACACACAGATACAAAAAATGAAGATGAAGCCATTTTGCAAGTAAGGGGTATGAAGTCAATAACTGACGTACGCAAAGGCTTGAAAGTGTGTGTGTGTGTGTGTGTGTGTGTGTGTGTGTGTGTGTGTTGGAGATGAAAGTTGTGTGTCCACTGAAGAGCCATTTCAAACAAGAAGCTTTTGTATACCCAGACTAGCAGACCTAATTTTTTCATTCATTCTGCGACACCACATCATGAAGTCGGCCATTAATTTTTCAGGTGTTCAGGCTTCTTGATGTCATTTGTTTAGTAACATAAATGTGGATATAAGTATCAGAAACTGCCATTGCAGGAGCTGCCCTTGGACACTAGTGGACAGGAGGTGGTTGTGAGTGCTCCTTCATTTTGAGGGCATGTTTGCCCACACCAGGATATACTTTTTAGCAGAAGCTGTGAGAGTTGTATACTTGTTACAGATAATACATTAGTACAGTAGAGAGTCGATTTATCAGAATGCTATGAAACGTCAGTTATCGAAATGCAACCTTCCAAAGTTTTTGGGTAGGAAAAATGATGGTCTGAATATGTAAATATTATATGTATTTGCTTGTGTGTGTGTGTTATATTTTTTTTTTTTTTTTTTTTTTTTTTACTTGTAGCCTGCTCGTGTGTGAAACATATGCTTTATTGTCTACTGGAATCGCTGAGTGGTCGAAAAGTATATCCCCTGCATGCAGAGTGGTCGAAAAGCATATCCCCTGCATGCAGAAAAGACAAGATTTTAGAAGTTTTTATCCCGTTCAGTTATATGTTTGATTATCCGAACTACCCTAGGTCCCAATTAGTTCTGATAATCGACTCTCTACTGTAAAAGAAATCCCAACCTTCATCCCTCAGCTACTCTGCAGTGTTTCCTCTGCAGCTGTCTCTTTAGTTTAACAGGCTGTTTGGAGAGGTATGACTGCCTGTAGCACAGGTCAAGCCCCACCCAAAAAATTGGTGTTAATGCAAACTGTCTACTGGAGCTACTCGGTTCGTGTCTATTCCAGATGTTCAGCTGAGCCTTTAGTTGTAAATGAACCCCATACAACAGTTATGTTGCAGTGTTCTCATTCCCTCTGTCTCTCTCCATTTTTATATTTAGATTTGGTTCCAGCAGTTTAACACAAAATGCAAATTATGTCACAGTTTCTGCCTTTGACATACCAGCTGCTGTTGGGATAGAAGGGACTTTGTTTTTAAGGTATGCAGATTGTTGCTAAGCAACAGGCCCTCTCTCACCACACTACTTTTCTAGGACTGTGACAGCCCACTTGTGCAAAATTGCTGATCTTAAATGAGTGTGTCAGTTCAATGTTTTATTTGTTTTTGAAGCATTTATCACTGCATGTCGGACCTAAAGGATTTGTAAGGTAAGAGTTTGGTAATCTCCTGGGGTGAGGGAAAATGGCATTGGCAATGATAACACCTTCTACCCGACAGTGGGTGAAGTTTGTAACGAGTTTTGAGTTCTGTCAGTCTGCAAGGTAGCCAGTTTTAATGGGGGCACTAAACTTTCTTTTTATTTTCTGTCCTTTCTAAGTGGTCTGGCTTGCTCACCTGCATTTATAGATATAACCTTTCAAACTGTTGTTAAGAGGCACAAGAAAAGAACAAAATGTCTAAAAATGACAAGTCGTCTTAAATTGCTGTGAGAAGTCCTCCATTGTTTGCCTACTGTTGTAGACACTGTGCAGCATTTTAGACGGTCATTGTAGAACGCAGGCAGTAGAACTTCATAGCTTTTTTTTCCTCTTCAGATAATGTTGGCATCTGAAATAGAGAGAGAAAAATCATCATTAACATTTTATCTGTAGCATCACCAGTACAGTGCTGTCTTTAAAGATCATGAGCAAAGGTTCAATTACTGAAGAAAACATCTTTAGGTCGGTACCACCCGCCTTATAATCCATGATTATGATATTGGTCCTTGCCACAAATTTTTTACTGTGGACTCCATGGGTTTGGATGCATGGCAGCTGGGCTACTGTATGTGTGTTGTCATGTTGCACATATTGATAATGTAGAACGGAAGCACAGGCAGTGGGATGACCCCCCCTCCAGCAGCAAACTTACACAACAGGAAGTGAGTTAACACTATATTTGTATAATTTGCCGACATTTTAACATCAGTTTTTAGCCATGGCTGTTGCTTTGTTTTTCAACTATGGTCACTGCCTCCCGCAAACCTTGGCATGTTGTTGGTGTGATGTTGTTTTGCCCCAACCCCCTCTCCATCTGCATTTTCTTGCTGTATTGTTGTTTTGCCCCCCACCCCTCAAATGTCTTGCCAATGCCATCATCGAGTTGGGACTTCAGTGCTTTTGAATCAATAACTTTTTTAACTGTCACTGAGAAGTGTTAATGGGTTTTTCTTTTTATTATGACTTGTTTTATTTTTTTTATAAGTTCCTGTGATCCCACTCTAATAAGAGCTGCTTGCAACGGTCATTTCGTTTCGAGAAGTGAAGGAGGAGTTTCAGACCGAATCAAAGTTGGCTAAGTACTTGGGAACATTTTGGTTTTTCTTGCCTCAGTATTTAACCGGATGTCAGAAAAGTGAATAACTGTATTTCTTGTGGGAAACAGATACCTCATAGGGATTACCATACTTTGTGTATACCTTGTTTAGGGCCTGAGCACGACGTTGTTGGATGCGCTCTTGTGCTAGATTTAACAAACGCACTATTAAGAGAAGGTTAGACTGTGCCAGGTTAGTGTTTGGGAAGCGTTGTAATTATAAAATGCCGCCGGATGCTCGCGCCGCTCGCCAAAAGCGCAAGGACAAAGCAGCAAAGCCTAGGGTTGAAGAACCGCAGTCCCGGACGCCGGTTCTTTAGAAGGCTCAGTGGAGCCAGAGGTTTTGCCAGGAGTTTCTTTGGAGTCTCAGGAGAGACTTTACTGTTACAGGATGTGCCTCTCAGGAGGTAGGCCAGGCTGAGGGGCTTCTCAGGTAGCTGTTCTTCCCTCTCTTCCTAAGGTGGTTAGAGCCTCCCTTCTGTTTCCAAGGCTTCTTTGAGAGGTAGGCCAAGTTTAGCTTCAGTGGGGGCTTCTCCTAGCACTTCAGGTTCTGTGCCTAAGAAACATATGCTTAAAATGGCAGAGGATTTGATTACTATGATTAGAGGTTCTATGCCCCCTCCTGATAAGAGGCCTAGGGTGGAACCTGAGTTTGAGAGTTTTGAACAGTGTTCAGAGGCTTCTGAGTCTTCGGCTGAAGACTTGCAGGAGTATCCTCCTTATTCTGATTCTGATGTGGATGATTCCACTCCTTCAGCTTCTCCTCCTGAGGATTTTTCATTTTCAGAGACTCTGCATTCCATGAGGGAGCATTTTAAATGGGAAGGCCAAGATTTCTCTGATTCCAGGAAGAGGCTTAGGGAATTCTTGTATTTACCCCAGCATAGGCCTTAGCTATACCTCCTGTTGAATGTGGTGGAAGATGTTTTGCAGAGGCTTCCCTGAACCCTGATTCTTTGCCTCCTGCCCCTGTTAAACCTGATAGGTACTATAGGGTGCCTGAAGCTCAAAAGTATCTTTTTAAGAGTCCTAGGGCAGACCCAGAAACTGTTTCTCAGGGGCCTAAAGGTGTTAAGGCCTCTGTTGTTAAAAATCCTGTTCCCTCTGATAAGGAGGCAAGGGCTTTGGATAGATGGGGAAAGAAAGTGTATACTTCTTCCACTTTAGCCATGAGGGTTGAATTGTCAGTTTCACATGTTAAAATATCAAAATTATCTCCTTTCACAATTGAAATCTAAGGTAGATGCTCTGGCGGAAGGTATTGAGTGTAAAGAGTTGCTGGATTTAGTTCATGTCTGAACAAGTGGGTAAGCATTCTTTGCAATGTGGTTTTGATGCTGTGCAGGCCTCCTCGAGGGTGGCTGCCACTGGTTCTGTTCTTCGTAGCCACGCCTGGTTGAGGGATCAGAATTTAGCTGAGCATCTTAAGACAAGGATTTTGGATGCTCCTTTACAGTCTGATGTGTTGTTTGGTTGCCGTGTGGAACCAGTTTTAAAGAAATTGGAGGACAAGGCTAAGTCTATGCAGACTGTTAAAGATTTTTTGCAGGTGCAGCCTCCAAAGTTTAGTAGAAATTGGCCTACTAAGGGATGGACATATCCTGCTTATGATTCCCAGTCTAGGGGTAGGTCTAGACGTGGTAGGGGCAGAGCTCAAGGTTCTTTTAGGCCTAGAACAGGGAGTTCACCTGCTCAGACTTCTGGTGAGGGCAGGGGTCAGTCCTTTCGTAAACAGACCCAATGACCTGCCTTTTCAGCTGCCAGTACATTCTCGTCTGGCAGCTCCTTTGGGAGGAAGGCTGTCTTTGTTCAAAGAAAATTGGGATTTAATTACTCAAGACAGATGGGTGTTGGATATCATTCACCACGGTTACAGGTTTTATTTCCATACCTTGCCTCCTTTCAAAGGCATGCCAGACATTCCTCCTCCACAAAGGAAAGAGGCTCACAAGCAAATTTCTCTGTTACTCCAAATAGGGGCCATTCAGCCAGTCCCTGTACCAGAAAGGGGCCTAGGATTTTATTCTCGCCTGTTCCTAGTACCAAAGAAGGGGAACACGTGGAGACCAATTTTGGATTTATCTATCCTCAACACTTATCTGGACATTCCCAAGTTCAAAATGTTGTCGTTACAACAGCTTTTACCTCTGCTGGGCAAAGATCACTGGATGGTAACTTTAGATCTCAAGGAAGCTTACCTTCATGTGCCTATAAGACTAAGTTGCAGGAAGTATCTGCGTTTTCGAGCTGGAAATTCTCATTATCAGTTCTCTGCATTGCCCTTTGGCTTATCTACTCTGCCCAGAGTATTCACAAAGGTTCTGGCTCCAGTGATAGCTTACTTCAGGCTAAAAGGAATTCAAATCTATCCTTACTTGGACGACTGCCTGATTCTGGCTCAAGAAAAGGAAGACCTTCTACAGCATTTGGAATATGTCATAGCAGTGCTAAGATGCCTAGGGTATTCTGTGAACGAAATAAAGTCCAGTCTAGTACCCTCTCAAGACATGTGCTTTCTGGGTGTGAGACTGAATACAGCAGCCCAGATGGCCTTTTAACCCCGGACAAACAAAAGAATCTTTCCAGTTACTTCCATCAACTATCTCTTCAGTCCGGGCTGACTGCAAGGACAGTCCTTCAAGCCTTAGGGTTCATGGCATCTTGTATTCTGGTGCTTCCCAATGCCAAACTGCATATGAGGAAGCTACAATGGTATCGCAATAATGTATGGACACAGCACTGCCAGGATTTGGACACTGTCATTCAAATAATACCTTGCATTCAAAAGGAATTTTGTGGTGGGCTCAGGAATGTCACCTAAACAAGGGACTCTCTGTGACCCGGGCCCGAGGCGAGTCAGATTTTAACGACAGATGCCTCAGACATTGCTTGGGAGCTCATCTAAATGGAAAGTGGATACAAGACAAGTGGCCTGCCAGACTACAGCATCTACATATCAACATGAAGGAGATGTTAGCAGTCCAGTTTGCATTAATGGCTTTCAAGGAGTTACTTCTTCCAGGGCAGGTGTTGATTCTAACAGACAACACAACTGTCATGTGGTACATCAACAAGCAAGGGGAACACATTCTTATCCTCTATGCAGGCAAGCAATGATTTTATGGGAGACTGCTCAGCTTGCAACTAACTCTTCAGGCAAGGTTTCTGCCGGAGCACAGAACTCCTTAGCAGATGTGTTAAGCAGACAAATCATGGATCCCCACAGTGGAAACTGGATCTTCATGTATTTCAGAAAATTTACAGTGTCATGGGGCACTCCAGACATAGATCTGTTCGCTTCTCCACTAAACCACCAGCTGCCAAAGTTTTGCACAAAGGGGTTTCATCACACAGCTTGGAAAGTGGATGCTCTTTCTTTCAGTTGGAAAAATCTTCATGTGTATGCCTTTCCACCTCTGCCTCTTCTCCCAAAGGTGCTCTAAAGGTCAGACAAGACAAGCCAAGGATGATTTTAATAGCTCCAGATTGGCCTCGGCAACACTGGTACCCATTAAGGAGTCTGGTAAGGAAGCCTCCATGGCCTTTACCTTTGATTCCACACCTGTTATCTCAGAAGGACGGTCACCTGCTCAATGTCAAGCTTCACTCTCTTCATCTAACAGCCTGGCATATTCTGTTTTGAAACACAGCAGGTCTCAACTTCCTCAACAAGTTTTAAATGTGATTATGGAAGCCAGAAGACCTAGTACAAGGAAAGTGTACGCAGAAAAATGGAAGAGATTTTTATTTTGGAGTGCAGCAAAGAATTTGGAGATTTCTGAGCCTAATTTGAGTGTGGCTCTTCAATATCTTACTGAGTTATTGGACAAAGGTTTGTCCTTCTCTTCCATTAAGATTCATGCTGCAGCAATTTCAGCTCACTATGATTGTGACCCACCATTGTTTTCGCATCCTTTGTTCAAGCAGTTTCTTAGAGGGGCAAAGAATATAAGACCCCCACGTAGAGCTCCTACTCCTGCTTGGGATCTCAATTTTGTGTTGGAAAACTTACTCTACAACCTTTTGAGCCTGCGGCTACTGCTGAATTGAAATACTTGTCATGGAAGACTGCTTTTTTGTTGGCTATTACTTCTGCAAGAAGGGTTTCTGAGTTGCAGGCCCTTATGGCAGTAGAGCCCTTTTTGATTTTCCATAAGGATAGGGTATCATTACGTACTAATCCTTCCTTTATGCCTAAGGTGGTTTCTAGTGTGGCTTTAAACCAAACTATTCATTTGCCTACCTTTTATGCAGATCCCCAAAATAAAGGGGAAAAGATTTTGCACACTTTAGATGTACACAGGCAATTGCGTTATTATTTAAGCAGGACTAAGGATTTTAGGCAGTCTCAGCAGTTGTTTGTTTCTTTTGCTTTGAGTTCTCAGGGAGTTGAAAAACCCAAAAAAAGCCGACACTTCGTTTCCCAAAACCCCCGGGGGCAAGAGTGTCTCGGTTTTGGCGAAACTGGGGAAAACTGTGGTCAATCTTCAGCGAATCCATGACTACTACTGAGGGCTCCTGTTACCTTAGTTCCGAGATCGGCCTCAGAAGTTTTGCCTACTGTGGTCCCTAGTGATTTGTCAGACACCATCCCTTTGGATGTCTCTACCCAGCAACGCATTGGTGCTGCTAGGCCTCTGCAGCCATGTCTGGCCATAAGGCCTTTTGCCAGGGCTAAAGCAGCCAAAACTGTTAAAACTCAGTACCTGTTAAGCCCCCTCACAGGCCCACTTCTAGTTCCCAAATGCTTACTCTGGCAGAGGATTTAATATCACTAATTAGGGATCCCCAATCTCACCCAGACAGGGCCTCCTCAGCCACCAGAAAAGAGATCTAGAGCAGAGCCCCGAGCCAGTGTCCTCTGACAGTTCTGCGGATGACTCATTTATTACAGACCAGCCAGAGGCCCTTTGTCTACATATGAAGATTCGATGCTGAAGAATCCATTCCATCTGCCTCTCCGCCAGAGGAATTTTCCTTTGGGAAACCTTACATGCCATGAGAGGAACAATTCCAATTAGCAGGGGACAAGATTTCTCAGATTTCAAGAAGAAAAAAGGCTTAGGACATTTCTGCATCTCTGCCCCACCACAACATAGGCCCTTAAGCTATACCTCTCCAGTACTGCCTGTTGTGGATGATGCATTTAATGATGCCTGTTTGCACTTGCTCCTGATACTTACACACACAGCCCCTGCCAAACCAGATAGATTTTACAGGGTGCCAGACACTCATCACCACCTATACAAGGCCCCACTTGCAGATCCTGAGACTATATCCCAGGGGCAGCAAGGCAGTAGCCCTCGACCTCCAACAAAAAACACTTGCTACTCATTCTGAAAGGGAATCCAGGTCCTTAGAGAGATGGGGGAAAAAGTTTACATCTCTGCTACTCTCTCAGCTAGAGCTTTAAACTTTGTCAGTTTCATATGATGATCCAATACCAAGAGTTTATGCTGTGATCAGTTAACTAAGAAGTTGTCCTATATCTGATGACTCCTTAGATAAGAAATATGTTTTTACTAGAAATGGTGAATAACATCCAACAGGTTAGTAACCATTCTTTAAAATGTGGCTATGATGCACTGGAAAACTTCATTTAGATCAGCCATGACTGGCACAGTGATAAAGAAAGAAGGCATGCATGGTTGAAAGAACAGGTCTTGCCGGATCATGTTAAAGCAAGAAAGCTGTTAGATGCTCCTATGGATAAGGCCAGTCCTATTTAGTCACCTGCTCAGCAAGTAATGAAGAAAATGGAAATATGGAAAAGGCAAAATCTGTACAAACAGTTAAGGATTTCTTATGGTTCAGCCCCAAGGTTCAACATATGCCCTTGCAGGAACTGGCCTGCCAAAATTGTTCCTTTCCAGACTCCTCAAAATCCCAAAGAGGCAGGAATAGACGCCTAGAGGCAATCAATCCAGAGGAGGTGCCTTACAGAGGACGCAACAGCTAGCAAGGGCAATAACGAAGCACAGACACTTTTAACCAGACTGTTACTGCCACTACAACAGGACAATCACAGTGACTTGGCTCTGACACCGCCACTGCATACCAGGGAGCAAATAGCAGCACCTTTAGGCGGAAAGATTAGCCTTATTTTCGAAAACTGGCACTGTATCACAAAAGACAAGTGGATTTTGCAAACCATAGACCAAGGCTACAGGGTTCCTACTTCCACACCTTTTACCAGTAAAAAAAGGAATGCCAAACCTACCTCCAAATCAAAAACAGAAGCTCTAAAGCAGATAGCAGAATTAACAAAGATGAGAGGTGTGGAAAGAGTAACCAATAACAGAACAGGGCAAAGGATTCTACTCAGACTCTTCCTAGTACCAGAAAAGAGAAAAGTTGGAGACAACCTATTCTCGACCTGTCCGTCTTAAACACACGCCACATCATTGTCCCAAAATTCAAAATGATACTGACCCATTTTCAACAACTTCTTCCCATGCTGGGCAAGGAGTGTTGGCTGGTAACTTTTTCCAGATCTCAAGGAGGAGAGGGAGGCATACCTGCACACCTGCGTCCCCATGTCTGACCAAATTGCAGAAGACACCTCTCAGATTTCTTGCAGGATCAGAGCATTATCAATTCTGGCATTGGCCTTTTGAAAACATCTACTGTGCCCAGGTATTCACAAAATGCCTACTGGCATCAGATGTCGCTCACTTGCACAGGCTACCAGGAATACAAATTTGTATCCATACCTGGGCGACTGCCTGTTACAAGGACAACAAAAAGCAAGCTGACAACAGATCTACAAAGAGAGTCATTTGCTTACTACAAGCCCTGGGATACACAGTCAATTTAATAAAAGTCAAGACTGATACCATCCCAAACAAGAACATTCTTGGAGTGTGTCTTGATTTGGACACAGTAAAACAAATGGCATTCTAACTGCAGAAAACAAAAAACAACTCCTCTTCTTTACTTCTTGGCATTAACAAAGCAAGAACAAACTAACGCAGCAAGAAAAAAGTACTGCAGGCCTTGCTGGCTTCTTATGGCATCATGCATAATCTTGGTCCCACATGCCAGACTGCATATGAGAAAGCTGGCAGTGGTACTTTCTAAAGAATTTATGGTCTCAACACAGGCTGGCAAAACCGAAATCCCACTAATCCCATGCACTGAAACAGGAGTTCTATGGTGGGCTCAAGCATGCCAGTCAAGCCCAGGCTTACCCTTCCACAACTTTCAAGCAAGCCAAACCATCACAACGGATGTCTCAGACCTAGGCTGGGGCATATGTTGGACACAATAAATGCATACAAAGTTGTGGACTCAAGACCAGCTGCACCTGCACATAAACCAAAAAGAAATGCTGGCAGTAAAACTATAGCAATACAGAAATTCAGACCATTCCTCCAGAGAGGCCATTTAATGATAAGGACAGACAACACCACAGTCATGGTACATCCAGCAGCTGGCTAACAAGGAGGCACCTATTTCCATTCATACCCCTATGCAGAATGACTCTGGACCTTTTTGGAATATATGCTCTGAGCCAACATCCAGTTACACAGGCAATGTTTGTGCGGGAAAAGAAAACACCTAACAGACATGTTAAGCAGAACCACCTCGGATGCTCCATTTAATGGATGCTACACCCAGACATCTTCAAGGCCAATATCTCACAAAGAAATGGGGGAATGCCTGCAAATAGACCTATTCGCATCCCCACTCAATCACTACAGCTCAAAAATTCTTCACAAGGACATGCCACCCACTTGCATGGAGGTGGACTCTCTATCCTTCAGTTGGAAAGGCCTGACAGCATATGTGATCATTTCCACCTCTTCCTTTGATGCACAAGGTACTACTGAAAATCAAGAGAGGAACGCTCCAAGGATAATCCTGATAGCTCCGAATTGGCCACAAGACAACACTGGTACCCATTGCTGAGGAGCATGTCTCGGGAGAATGTGGTCAATACCCCTGATGCCTTTGATGTTAACTCAGAACAACACTACAACATCATGTGCACCCAAACCTAAAAAACATTTGCAACGCTGACTGCCTGGAGACATCACATAGCAGCAACTAACCCAGACCTATCCCAAAGGGTTAAAGACATTATCACTTGAAGCCCGCAGACCTTTCCAACAAGAAGGAACTATGCAGGAAAATGGAAAAGGTTTGTAATATTTGGAGTACTGAAAGAGGAAAAGATGTGTCAGACACTTATAGATATTGCTAACATCCTGGAGTACTTGCAAGAGCTTCTACCACACATACAGGCCTGTCTTTGACCCATTCCTCCATCAAGATACATGCATCAGCTATTTCAGCAGAATACAGCTCGATCCACCTGCAAAACTTTTTCGCATCCTCTACTCGGGCAGTTCCTCAGAGGGATCAAGAATGTAAAAACCTCCTGAAACCACCATTACCAGCATGGGACTTTAACTTTGTGCTGGAAAAATTGTGACACTCCCTCCATTTGAACCAGCAGCAACAGCAGATCTTCAACACCTATCGGAAAACTGCTTTCCTACTGGCAATTACTTCAGCAAGGAGGGTTTTGGAACTACAGGCCTTAATGGCAGTACAACCCTTCCTAATCTTCCATCAAGATAGGGTCTCCATGAGAACTAATCCTACATTTATGCCTAAGGTGGTATCAGAGTGTGTCTTTAAACCAGGCAATCCACCTACCTACCTTCTTTCCCAATCCAATGAACAGGGGGGAAAGACTGCTGCATACCTTGGATGTACATAGACAGTTATGCTACTACCTGGACAGAACCAAAGGTAACAGAAAAACTGACCAGCTTTTAGTAGCCTATGCAACAGGAAGGGAAGGAAAAGCAATTTCCAAACGGACAATCTCCAAATGGATAGGAAATTGCATAAGATTCTGTTACTCCTACCATGGAAAACCAATTCCACAGAACATAAGACCTCATTCTACAAGGGCTACAGCCACTACCACAGCTTTCTTACGAGGAGTGTCAATCAAGGACATTATTGAGGCGGCTACTTGGATCTCCGTGCATACATTTGCCAAGCATTATAATTTACCTCTATACTCTAGATCCCGAGCAGGGTTTGCCACTGCTGTACTACAAGGGATCCTAACTACACCATAATTTTTCTTCCTCCACCCCTAGTTGGCTATGGTATTCTACCCATTTGTTATGACTGCAGATGCTACCTTGAAGGACATAGTACAGTTTTGTACCTACCATAAATGTAGATGTCCGAACAGGATAGCATCTGCAGCCAGGATTACCCACCCCCCTTCCTCACTGTGGTCCTCCTGGGGTCTTTAACCTCCTATTATCTAGCTGGGGGGGAGTCTCTTATAGTGTATGTGTTTGTATATATGTAGATACATGCTTATTTTTTGTGTTTGCCTTCTACCTTTTTGGAAACATTGGTATTTATCCAAAATTTAGCTTTCCAAGAGGGCAACTAGCATCTGGGGCAAGAAACACTGAGGAAAATGGTGTCGGCTGATGCCTTTATTTCCCAAGACCAGCAGAGATGACGCGGGTGAAGTCACGACATCAGCGGCCGGACCCAGACTTTGGAATCCGGCCGACCGAAGGGCTGCCTGACGACAGGACAACCCATTTGTTATGACTGCAGATGCTATCCTGTTCGGACATCTACATTTATGGTAGGTACAAAACTGTACTTTTTAGCTGGTGAAGTATTCTACAGCAGCAGTTGCTTGAAATGTCTGTTGGCATAGTTGTGTGTGTGTGTGTGTGTGTGTATATATATACGTACATACGCACACAAAATTAAAAAAATGCATACGTACACACCTGCATGAGGTATAGGAGAAGTTGCCTATGTAGAAAAGTAACAACTTAGTGGCTGCGTCTCTCTGGTTTTAGTCATGCATGACCACCCAATTTTAAAATCAGTACCTTTGCTGAGCATGTATTAAACCACAGTGGTGCTCACAGATTTGAACATCTGTTCTAATGTGTATCCTGTTTGTGAACTCTACCTGCTCTCAATGAAGCAAGTAGAAGCAGAAAATACAGTGTTGGAAAGCTGTAATATGTTTGTGTGTTGAACGTTTTGTGCCATTGAAGACGTCCAGATAGGGAGTATTCATGTGCTTTGAAATTTGGGCATGTGACAACACTGTAGTTTGCGGCATCCATAACCTACAAGTGACTTTCTTCTCTGGGTTGCATTGTTTTGTGATGTAAATTGTCAGTTTATTAATTACTTGTTTTTTCAGAAAATACCAAATAGTGGAAAGCAGTGTTTTGTATACACTGTATAAGCACAGAATTCTGGTATATTTTCTTCCACATTATGTGCAGGAGTTGGGATTTCATTTATCCTAAAAACTGGGGGCAGTCCCTTTTTTTACCCTCAAGTAAATTTTTGTTTTTGTCACCTTACTTTTTCTGTTCACATCTATAGTGAGTTGGGACATCCTGAGGGAGGTAAAGGATAAAATTGTCGCAAGTGGTTTCACCGGACCACAAATTATGTACTGCTCTTTGAATACCAGGCTCCTGCTTTTATCAACCTTGTGAAGTTGAATTACAGCAAATTTTTGCATTTGGCAGCTTTATTTTCGGAGGACTTGGACAGTGGGAGTGGTGGGCTTTTTAAGTAGTGGAATATTTAACCAGTGAAGTTTATGCAGATATCGCTGATTTTCTTTGTGTAATATGCAAGCCACCCTAGCTTCAGATTTGCTGTTAAGTGTTTGATAAGTGAAGTATTCATTAAAGATTTATAGGGGGTCATCGGGAGAATAAGAAAGGTCAATTAACTGTTTTTATATCTCATCCTGCGCATCCCAGTTTAACAGCCTTCTCATGGGGGGGACTGAATATGTTTCTTATATGAAGAGAAGAGGGAGATGGGTAACAATCCCAACTAGTTCAGCATTACTCACTCCACACCCTTACTGTTCCCTGTACAATCACACGTAGGCCTCCAGTAGTTTAGCATGTCCCTATCCATGTCCCAGCAGTCCAATCTGTCCCTGTCCTGGCAGGCTTATGAAACTTTCCTTCCAGATTCCTACGTTGAATCCTGATAAGTTGAAAGAAAAATGTACGTGATAACCTAGTGATCAGACCAGACCTGCAGATGCAGTACAGCCTAATCGCCATCCACACGTACCTGAAGTTGTAGGATGTTGCTGGGAGGAATGAGCCATGTTGCTTTGACAGTATGAGGATCATTTGACATGAATGCATATGGTCACACAAATTCCTGTCATTTGCTGTGCTGCTCCTGATGTGGATGGCAAAGTTTTTCAAGTGGTTACGGTGTGTAATGGTTGAAAGGCTGGTAGTTGTGAACCTGTAACTGCCACCACCCACACACACACACACACACACACACACACACACACTTTCATACAGGACAGATGTGTAAACATCTTTTTAGAAAAACCTTTAAATCCAGACCATTTTCATGTATTGCCATTTTGGATATAACGTTTTTATACTTTTTATCAGAGCAATGCAGAAGTGTGAAGATCTTCCTACAGAATGGATTGTTGGACCTTGTTTACCACTGCTCATTTTCAGTCACTGCACAGAATTATCAGGCTGCCATAGGTGCATATTTACATCTTAGCTGATGCAGTTTGCCATTAGCTTGTGGTTTCTTACCTTATCTGTGGGGACTTTACTGTTTCCCATTCCTCTCTTGTCTGGACAGTTTAAGGAATTATCCCATGATGATGGGTGGCATGTACAGGAGAAGGCTCTTTCAGATTAAACACTGTAGTGTCATAACTTATTGCTGTTCCCAAGTACTTTTTGAAGGGGATGGCATAGTGTTGTATTTGGCATTCATGCTTCACAGTGTTCGTTTAGGTTTGAATCCCATTTGCAGTGCCTTCTCTGTAAATTTTACATTTCTTCCTGGTGTGAGAACAATGTTCCCCACAGGACTTCTGGTTTCTTCACAAGTCTCAATATTTTGTGATTAGATTATAAATCCAGATTGTTTGTGTGTGTGGTGTGTGTGTGTGTGTGTGTGTGTGTGTGTGTGTGTGTGTGGTGTGTGTGTGTGTGTGTGTGTGTGTGTGTGTGTGCGCACACTGTGAAATGTACTGGCATCCTTTTAGGTAAAGAGTGGTTTCTGATTTTTTATGCCTGTTGCTTGACAGGGTAGTCTCCATTCCCACCCTCGTCCATGACCTTGAAATGGGTAAAGCAGGTATTGAAGGTTAACAAATGATTATCTATTGAAAGAAGAGGGGACATGAGCCAGTTGTGGCTCAGGTTGGAGCAGAGGGTGTCCTGCATTTTGACAGAGACGCTTGCGTTTTGAAACACATACTACATCTTGAGAGAGAATAACAGAACAGCTCCCTTGGGAACCAGTGTAATTAAGCTGTAACGTAGAGGTGAGTATGACGTGTATGCTGGTAATAACAGTCTTGGGACATAGACTAATAATATAGTTTCCATCACACGGTATTGTTAGTAAGGTTTGGTTAGAAAAATGTGTTTTATTTTCTAAATGGAAAATGCACAGTATGCAGTACCTGTGGCTGTCCCAGGGTTTCCCCTCTATTCACCACATAAACTACCGATTATCATTATTTTATGGAAGTCAATAATACAGGCAGTTCCTTTGATTTTTGTAATTCTGAGGACTGGGAACTAGAAGTAGCATTGGCTGGCAGATGTTTTGTGATAATTTCTAGAAGGTTGTATTGTTGCAGTAGTTTGTATTTAGATCTTGCTTCCCCCTATTGTACTGAAATGATTTGATTAGGTGCAGCATCATATGTCCAGTCTGCTCTAACTCCCACCTGTTACACTTGGGACTTGATGCTGAAGTAGTTACTCACAGATGTGCCAGGTAAAATGAGAAAGAGTTGAACATGCACTGAATCACCAGCTCTAGGTGTAGGAAGTGGAAAGAATTGACTCTTGTAAGTCTGGGCAGTGGTTCTGTGTTTTGCAGATGTCCTTCAAGGATGCATCTGCAGTCATAACAAATGGGTTGTCCTGTCGTCAGGCAGCCCTTCGGTCGGCCGGATTCCAAAGTCTGGGTCTGGCCTCGGCTGGTGTCGCACTTCACCCGACGTCATCTCTGCTGGTCTTCGGGTATAAAGGCATCAGCCGACGCCATTTTCCTCCGTCTTTCTTGCGCGTGGCGCAAGCAGAAGCTGTTCGCAAGTGCCGGTCGGTCAGATCCAGAGATTACTACTACGAATACTACTTGAAGACTTCTAAAAGCTAAGTACCCGTTGGGGACTCTTTCTTGCCTCAGCCGATGTCAGAAAAAGTAAAAACTGTTTAACTTGTGGGAAACAAATACCTCATAAAGATTTCCACTCTTACTGCTTACCTTGTTTAGGCCCAGACCACGACGTAGCAGCCTGTTTAGCCTGTGCTTCCTTCAACCGACTAACGCTTAGGCGTCGGTCGGAGTTTGCTGAACAGTTTTTCGCTCAGATTTTGCGTACATTATGCCGCCGGATCCTCCGACTTCTCAAATTGTTAAAAACGCAAAGAAAAGACCGACACTCGCGGTCCACGGTTTCGGCCGAAACCACGGTTAAGCAAACGCGAGAGTCTCGGTTTCGCGAAACCGAGCAAACGGGTCAATCTTCAGCGAATCCATGACTACGACGAGGCTCCTGCTACCTAGTTGAATCGGCCTCTGAAGTTATGCCTACTAATGTGGTTCCTATAGAATTATCAGACACCATCCCTTTGGATGTCTCTACCCCAGCACGTGGTGCTGCTAGGCCTCCTGCAGCCATGTCTATTAAGGCCTTTGCCAGGGCTAAAGCAGCCAAAACTGCTAAATCAGTGCCTGTTAAGCCCCCCTCACACAGGCCCAGTTCCAGTTCCCAAATGCTTACTCTGGCAGAGGATCTCATCTCTTTAATAAGGGGATCCCAATCTCACCCAGACAGGGCCTCTCAGCCTCCAGAAAAGAGACCTAGAGCAGAGCCCCCAGAGCCAGTGTCCTCAGATGATTCTTCTGATGATTCAGATATTACAGACCATCCAGAGACTCCTTTTTCTACTTATGAAGATTTCGATGCTGAAGAATCTATTCCATATGCCTCTCCACCAGAGGAATTTTCCTTTGGGGAAACCTTACATGCCATGAGAGAGCAATTCCAATGGCAGGGACAAGATTTCTCAGATTCAAGAAAAAGGCTTAGGACGTTTCTACACTTACCGCAACATAGGCCCTTAGCTATACCTCCAGTTCTGCCTGTTGTGGATGATGCATTTAATGATGTTTGCACTGCTCCTGATACTTTACCTCCAGCCCCTGCCAAACCAGATAGGTTTTACAGGGTACCGGACACTCATCACCACCTACACAAGGCCCCACTTGCAGATCCTGAGACTATCTCCCAGGGGCCTAAGGCAGTAGCTTCGACCTCAGCAAAAACCCTCTCCTTCTGAAAGGGAATCCAGGTCCTTAGAGATGGGGTAAAAAAGTTTACACCTCTGCTACTCTTTCAGCTAGAGCTTTGAACGGTCAGTTTCATATGATCCAATACCAAGAGTTTATGCTTGATCAGTTAACTAAGAAACTGTCCTCTGATGACTCCTTAGATAAGAAATATGTTTTAGAAATGGTAAATAACATTCAGCAGGTTAGTAACCATTCTTTAAAATGTGGCTATGATGCACTGGAGGCTTCATTTAGATCAGCCATGACTGGCACAGTTATAAGAAGGCATGCATGGTTGAAAGAACAGGTCTTGCCGGATCATGTTAAAGCAAAGCTGTTAGATGCTCCTATGGATAAGGCCAGTCTATTTGGTTCTCCTGCTCAGCAAGTAATGAAGAAAATGGAAGAGAAGGCAAAATCTGTACAAACAGTTAAAGATTTCTTACAGGTTCAGCCCCAAGGTTTAGCAGGAACTGGCCTTCCAAAATTGGTCCTTTCCAGACTCCTCTAAATCTCAGAGAGGCAGGAATAGACGTTCCAGAGGCAGAAATCAATCCAGAGGAGGTGCCTACACAGGACGCCAGTGGCAAGGCAATAACCAGTGAGGCACAGACACAACCACTGCCACTGCAACAGGACAATCACAGTGACTTGGCTCTGACACCGCCTGCCAGGGAACAAATAGCAGCACCCTTAGGCGGAAAGTTAGCCTTATTTTCAAAAATTTGCCACTATATCAAAAAAGAAAAGGGGTTTTTGCAGCCCATAGCCAAGGGCTACGGGTTTCACTCCCACACCTTACCAGTAAAAGAGGAATGCCAAACCTACCTCCAAATCAGAAAACAGAAGCTCTAAAGCAGATAGCTCAATTAACAAAGATGAGAGCTGTGGAAAGAGTACCACCAACAGAACAGGGCAAAGGATTCTACTCCAGACTCTTCCTAGTACCAAGAAAAGAGAAAAGTTGGAGACCTATTCTCGACCTGTCCATTAAACACATTCATCATTGTCCCAAAATTCAAAATGCTGACCCTACAGCAACTTCTTCCCATGCTGGGCAAGGAGTGTTGGCTGGTAACTCTAGATCTCAAGGAGGCATACCTGCACGTCCCCATACGACCAAATTGCAGAAGATACCTCAGATTTCTTGCAGGATCAGAGCATTATCAATTCTCAGCATTGCCCTTTGGCTTATCTACTGCCCAGAGTATTCACAAAATGCCTGGCATCAGTAATCGCTCATTGCAGGCTACAGGAAATCCAAATTTATCCATACCTGGACGACTGCCTGATACAAGCGGACAACAAAGCAAACTGACAAAGACTTGCAAAGAGTCATTTGCTTACTACAAGCCCTGGGATACACAGTCAATTTAAAAAGTCAAGACTAATACCATCCCAAACAAAAACATTCTTGGGTGCAGAATTGGACACAGTAAAACAAATGGCATTCCTAACTGCAGAAAAACAAGAACAACTCCCTCATTACTTCTTGGCATTAACAAAGCAGAACAAACTAACAGCAAGGAAAGTACTGCAGGCCTTGGGCTTCATGGCATCATGCATAATCCTGGTCCCCCATGCCATATTGCATATGAGAAAACTACAGTGGTACCTAAAGAATTTATGGTCTCAACACAGGCACAGCTTAGAAACGGAAATACCACTAATCCCATGCCTGAAACAAGAGTTCCTATGGTGGGCTCAAGCATGCCAGTCAAACCCAGGCTTGCCCTTCCACAACTTTCAAGCAAGCCAAACCATCACAATGGACGCCTCAGACCTAGGTTGGGGGCCCACATGCTGGACAAATGCATACAAGGATTATGGACCCCAGATCAACTGCACCTGCACATAAACCAAAAAGAAATGCTGGCAGTAAAACTAGCAATCCAGAATTTCAGACCATTCCTCAAAGAAGGCCATTTGATGATAAGGACAGACAACACCACAGTCATGTGGTACATCAACAAACAGGGAGGCACTCATTCATACCCCCTATGCCGAATGACTCTGGACCTATGGAATATGGCTCTGAGCTACAACATTCAGTTACAGGCAATATTTGTACCGGGAAAAGAAAACATCCTAGCAGACATGTTAAGCAGAACTACCTCGGATGCTCACGAATGGATGCTACACCCGGACATCTTCAAGGCCATCACACAGAAATGGGAATGCCACAAATAGACCTATTCGCATCCCCACTCAATCACCAGCTCAAGAAATTCTGCACAAGGACATACCACCCACTTGCATGGAAGGTGGACTCTCTATCCTTCAGTTAAGGCCTGACAGCATATGCATTCCCACCTCTTCCTTTGATGCACAAGATACTACTGAAAATCAAAGAGGAGCGTCCAAGGATAATTCTGATAGCTCCAAATTGGCCAAGGCAACACTGGTATCCATTGCTGAGGAGCATGTCACGGGAACGTGGACACTACCCCTGATGCCTTTGATGTTAACTCAGAACGACTACAACATCATGCATCCAAATCTAAAAACTCTACAACTAACTGCCTGGAACATTACATAACAGCAACTAACCCAGATTTATCCCAAAGGGTTAAAGACATTATCCTGGAGGCCCGCAGACCTTCTACAAGAAGGAACTATGCAGGGAAATGGAAAAGGTTTGTCATTTGGAGCACTGAAAGAGGAAAAGATGTGTCAAAGATAGATATTGCCAACATCCTGGAGTATTTGGCAGAGCTTCTCCATACAGGCCTGTCCTATTCCTCCATCAAGATACATGCATCAGCTATTTCTGCAGAATACAGCTTCGATCCCCCTGTCTTCTCACATCCTCTACTCAGGCAGTTCCTCAGAGGAATCAAGAATGTAAAACCTCCTAGGAAACCACCATTACCAGCATGGGACTTGAACTTTGTGCTAGAAAAATTGACACTCCCTCCATTGAACCAGCAGCAACAGCAGATCTTCAACACCTATCCTGGAAAAGTGCTTTCCTACTGGCAATTACTTCAGCAAGAAGGGTTTCGGAACTACAGGCCTTAATGGCAGTACAACCCTTCCTAATCTTCCATCCAGATAGAGTATCCATGAGAACTAATCCTACATTTATGCCTAAGGTGGTATCCAGAGTGTCTCTAAACCAGGCAATCCACCTACCTACCTTCTTTCCCAATCCACAGAACAGGGGGGAAAGACTGCTGCATACCTTGGATGTACATAGACAGTTGCGCTACTACCTGGACAGAACCAAGGGCAATAGAAAAACTGACCAGCTTCTAGTGGCCTATGCAACAGGAAGGGAAGGAAAAGCAATTTCTAAACGGACAATTTCCAAGTGGATAAGAAATTGCATCAGATTCTGTTACTCCTACCATGGAAAACCAATTCCACAGAACATAAGACCTCACTCTACAAGGGCTACAGCCACTACCACAGCTTTCTTACGAGGAGTGGCAACCAAGGACATTATTGAGGCGGCTACTTGGACCTCCGTGCATACATTTGCCAAGCATTATAACTTACCTCTATACTCTAGATCCCGAGCAGGGTTTGCCACTGCTGTATTGCAAGGGATCCTAACTACACCATAATTCTTCTTCCTCCTCCCTAGTTTGGCTATGGTATTCTACCCATTTGTTATGACTGCAGATGCATCCTTGAAGGACATAGTACAGTTTTGTACCTACCATAAATGTAGATGTCCGAACAGGATAGCATCTGCAGTCAGGATTACCCACCCTCCTTCCCCTCTGTGGTATTCCTAAGGTAATTTCCCTCCTAATAGCTAGCTGGGGGGGATCTCTTATGGTGTATTTGTTTGTATATATGTACATACATGCTTATTTTTTGTGTTTGCCTACTTTTTTTTGGAAACATTGGCATTTACCCAAAATTTAGTTTTCCAAGAGGGCAACTGGCATCTGGGGCAAGAAACACTGAGGAAAATGGCGTCGGCTGATGCCTTTATACCTGAAGACCAGCAGAGATGACGTCGGGTGAAGTGCGACACCAGCCGAGGCCAGACCCAGACTTTGGAATCCGGCCGACCGAAGGGCTGCCTGACGACAGGACAACCCATTTGTTATGACTGCAGATGCTATCCTGTTCGGACATCTACATTTATGGTAGGTACAAAACTGTACTTTGTGACACAAGGATCTTTGTTTACCAAGGTGCATATACATGCTTCATTGGTTCATATTTATGTATTGACATTTCATTACTGGGAAAGTCTGACTGGGTAAGAGCCCATTTTCAGTGGAGGCCCAAGGGGAAAAGCCCCACAGTATTACAAAACATTTTAATAATAATAATAATGTTTAGTCTGTAAAAATAATACACAAAACAGTTTTCATATGTGTCTATTTTGGTATAATTATTTAAATATCTATTAAGAATAGGTATAGGTTATGACTGATTTAATAGCTATAGAAATTGAAGCCAATTTATAGAGAAATCAAAGGTAATTTAATATAATACAAACAGAATTTGCAATACAAAGTGAAAGAAAGGCAGGCTTATGGTATATTTAGAGAGAAAGTCAGGGAAGAAAAATTGATAGAAGTAAGGAAGTGAGTGAAGAAAGGAGAGTAAGGAAATGTAAGGCATGCATTGTCATCCCCTTTGGTAAAAACTCTGTACCCATGAGCTACCACATAGGTGGTAGTCTTCTTAACACCAAAAGTGTGATAAGAGACCTTGGGACACAGGTGGACAGTAGTCAGGAAATCCTTCTACGTGGCACACCTCATCACAAAAGGTTTCTCATCCAGGAAAAATGTACCTCACAAGACATCTACAACAACTGGAAAGGCCACAGAAATACCTCACAAAGAGGATTACCGGCCTCAAACAGATGCCCTACGCTTACCGTCTGAAAAAACTCCAGCTTTACTCAGTTGCATATCGCCTACTCAGAGGCGATCTCTGCCTAACATACAAAGCTATGTGAAACCCAGAGCTGTTTGACATGCTCCACTTAAAGAAATCCCAATCCCTCCAAGCTACATGCTCTAGGGACCTAAACCTTGTCACCACAGTAAACCGAACATGCTGGAGGGATAGATTCCTGTCCCAGAGACTTCCCATACTCTGGAACAAACTACCTATCTATATCAAACAAAGCTCCTCATTAGCACTCCAAGAAAAATCTTGATGATTGGATGGGAAATAGGAAATTCACCCCAGGGATCACCTCTGTGGCTTTGCTTGACAGGGGCACAGGAAAATAATTTTCTTGGGTGGCGAAAGCCAGTGTACATTTTTGGCTAGGCTTGTATAGGCCTTAGGGCCGATAGCCTAGTACCTACCTATGAGTAGATATTTGTTCACAATTAGGTTTATTGTTGTTCCTGGTGTTTGAGCAAGAACAGAGCCAGCTTTTAACTAGGAAGTCTTTCAGAGTGGTTTTGATGGATAGGAGGCAGGGTACTGACCTGATGGATATAGATAAGTAGTTTCAGGCCTTAACAATGTGGTACAAGTACAGACAATGCCCAGTAGATTTGATAGCTTTGTGGGCAGATGAGTTTGGGGTCATTGCTTGTATGCCCAACTAGAAACATAATTGTATACAATGTTTAGTGCTGGGCAAACAGATGAGTTCTGGATAACTTTATAGGTGGCAAGAAGCTGTGTATATGACAGTCGATAGGGTAGTTTTTGTGATGAACCACCACTGGGCCAGTAATCAAGCAGCCTCAATTCTCACCACTGGCACCAGGGGGGGGGGGGTTCACTGGTAGGATAACCGGTAGACAGACAGTATTTCCAGATGCAGCTATCTGCATTAAGTACAATTTCCCTTAAGAGCACACAGAGACCACAGTCAGTCCAGGGCTGGTTTCTTCGTCATCTTCTCCAGATCCCCAGTAAGGCTCTCTACTGGCACAGCTATAGAGATGAGATCGCAGCTGAGTGTCCAAGCCAAGGCCTCCAGCACCCTGTCTGTCCAACCAGTGCTTCATGTCTCTGCCCATGTAGCTGACACATACTTTTTGAGATTTGTTTTACACACATACACACCTGGGAAAGGCTGGCACAGGTTTACTGTCTATGCCTTCTTCTGCCAAGACTATGAGGGAGTTATGACTGCCACCAGACACTCCTGCCATCTACCTTTAAGGCTCTTCCAAGGGTACCTAATATACTGAATAAAATTAATGTTAATACAAATGGCAGTTTGACCAAGAGCCATTCTGTTTGGAGTGGCCCACACAGTATCACCAAATAGATATGCAAATACTCTCAACTTAAATATGTCTACAAAGATCAGCAACAGTGGAAGGTTTACATACTTTTATTAAGTAATAAAATTACGTGAAAACACTGAATATATATATATATATAAAACACTGAATATATATATATATATATATATATCACCATGACAGAGTTCAAAACCACAGGATGTACTTAAAATTGCATCAAAGGACAGGCACAAATAAATAAGAAGAATGTCTAAGCTAAGCTTCACAATATTCCTGTCTGAATGTAAGAGAATTATACTATTCTCTAATAACTTGTGTAATAGAGCAAGGCAGATGATGTGATGAATGGTTCTTGTTGTCAGGCCCAAGACAGAATACAGAATGATCTGTCTCCCTAACAGACTTCTGAAAATAATATCTTAAATATTACTTCTGAGATAGCTTGCAGAGTGACATCCCATGCAAAACTCCCATTGCATTTCAGATTTGTTTTTAAAGTTTTCTGGACTGAGGTTAACCTCCTGATTTCCAGTTTCCTCTGTTAAAACATTTACATTTGAACAGTTACAATAATGCATGTACATTTCTCTTCTCTCCAGTAGGGCACACTGGATGCATTTCAAACACAAGCACTTTACAGATACTTTTTCAACACAAACATCTGTACAAATCAGTTTGATGTACACATGACATACAGTTTTAATAATTTGTAAGACAAGCATCTTGTATAAATCAGTTTGATATTGATAAATGACATATTTATAAAATTTCAGGTAGCTGTGCTGGCAGTACATCGATTTGTCACAGTTATAACCAATTTAGTTTTTCAGTTTGTTCTAAAAGGGGAATTTGTTACAAATTTAGTAACTTTGTTTATAGCCTTGTTCAAGTTTTGATTTTGTGTGATGCCTGAAGGTTAGTATGGATGGCAGCATGATAAAGACATGTAGAGAGGCGATAAGTAGTGGCAAGTGTAGCTTTAATTACATCGTTAAGAACAATTTTGCATCTCTAAAGCATCCCTAGTTTTTATGTGTTTTTCTTATACAATTTTGTATGTGCAGTCAAATTTAAGATTGTCATGCACTATCATCCCTAATAATTTGCTATGAAGTGATGTCAGTGGTTGTATTATTAACAGAGAGGACTTCAATTTTTTTCCCATGGGAAAGGGATTGGGGGGGTATAGTAGTGTTAAGGGTTGAGCATCAGTTGTAAATTACAAAGCCATGTTTCAGTTACTGTTACAGCTTCCTGAGTAATATTTTGAGGTGTGCCAGATTCAGATGTGCAAATGAGTGTGGAGTCCTCTAAGTATTGTATTAGGGCCCTTGTGTTAGTCGTGTATGGACATGAAAAATCGAGTAACTGGTCATGTTGTCCAAACTGTCTTTCCAATATCCATGCCATCATAGCTGAGACTTGAAGAGTTAGATTTAGATGCACGGGCCACACTGCATAGAGTGGTGAGAAGAATAAAAACTAAGGTAAAGAAAAACGTGAGATCTGGAGACCACAGCACAGTGTGGCTGTTTGAAATGGTGTCTTACGTAGCTGCTGTAGGAGGTGCATCTACATATGAGCTATATAGTAATTAAATCACTTGTGTAATTTGGGGGCAAATGTACTATGTACAGGGGGATGTTTTGCAAGAATTATGACATATTGTGTTCTACACTCTTATGGTATAGCATGGAGACAACCTACTACACTATTTCTGTGTAGTCATACGAGCAGCTAGGCATCCATTTGTGTACGCATAGTGTGTACTACGAAACTGACACCTGAGCATCTTGTGTTTGTATAAAGATGAATTTGGCATGTTGTTCTGCTGTGCACTTTTCTTGAGAGTGCATACAGTGCTGTAGTTATCCAGGGTTGCACAGTCTGTGATGCTCTTGCGCTTTAATGTCTCATCCCCTAATCCCGCAACATACAGACACACATGCATTAAGTACCTTGTCATTTACTGAAAATGTGCAAAGTGCTACCCTGCTGCAGACCATTGGCCTTCACCTCCTGTCCCTTGAATGCTGTTATTTAATGGGGACACAGACTACCACTGGCATAAAGTGCAGAATGCCCCTACTTGAATTGCCATTCATTCCATTGGGGTATTAATTAAATACAACATTCTCTAAATGACATTTTTGCTGCTGCTTCAGTGAAGATCCTCTGTGTACTGTAGAAGGCATGCAGTATAGTTGGTGTCCATCTGTGATGGAGCCGTTTTGGAGATGGGACTTTAGAGGATGTTTCCTGGAGAAAAGGTTTAGTCTATTGTGTGATTTGTGGAGATAACTCTAGAATTAAGTTTTTGAATCTGTTACGTTCTTTTCTTTTCGGTAACACATTTCTCAGATGTACATGTAGGGGGTTTTCCCCAGTTTTAGGACTCTCTGTCTGCTCAGAAACAGTTGTCACAGTCTTAGTTTGTTAATCTCTTGAAATATTAAATTGTTTTATGTTCGTAAGCTTTAGAACATTTTTTTCCATCGGTTTCTTGAAGATGTTTCATTCACCAATAATAGAGATACCCCAAAAATTTCAGTCGTGGTAGTCTGCAGTACTGTATGAAATGAAGAGGAATTCCAATTAACTGTTTAATGGTCCACAGCGTCACGCTACAGTATAGAAACTTTCTTGGCAACAGAGCAGACCATTTAAATGATACAGTTTTGTAGTGTAAACAGAGTTGATCTTTGGCTATAAATAGTTTCATCTGCAGCACAGCCACACAGAAGTAAATTGCTCATTCTAACCTCCAGTGCTTCCTGAAAGGAAGCCTGGAATATTTCTTATCCACCTAATATTCTCCATGGAAAACTTGTATTAGTTATTACAGTATGCACTCTGCCTATACAGACTGGTGTGTCAAAATATTGGTTTACTTTAGTCATGGATGATGACTTCTAATTCAGTGCTGCTGGGCAACAGATCAGTAAAAACATAGCTGCTGTGGAAAACATCAGTAAATACATAGGTATTCCATATGTTTTGTGTTTAGGCACCTGCACACTTTAATTTTCATTTCCTTCAAAGGTTTAAATCTGCGCACTGCGGTTTCTTGGCATTTAATGCTTGCAAACTAAGATTACAGCACTTGGGGGGGGGGTGCTTCTTTTCATTAGCCATAGTCATTTCCATTTGCCACTATTTTGATATGCTTCCTTCTCACTGCAGATGTAATGGGTCTTGAGCACTCCACCTGGTTGCCCGTTGTTACTTGTCTTACTTCAGGGGGAAGTGTTTGTATGGCTGATATAACCCCCAAATTTTGTCCACCCTCTTGGACCACTGATATATAATGACCAAGTTTTGGGGTGCATTCACTGCAACTTCCTCCTGCAGTGTGGCCTATTGTACCTCTCATTCTATTACTAAGCTCCAAACACAGGTCTCCAGGAAAGGATCTGCCACATTGCCAGATAGCACACTATTCCTGTCAAAACCTGAGGAAAGCCAGAGTAAACACCTTGTACCGGTCATGTAAAAAGAAACTGCCACACTGCTATAGTCACCTTCTTCCTCCAAATCCTTAGAAGGACAGCCTCATAACATGGACCAGATTCCTAACCACTTAAGCATTACTTGAATCCTGGATGTCGTTTCACATTGTAGTAGGCAGACTTGCACCAGGCTAAATTTGACATGTAGTATGTTTCAGTTTAGGACTGAAAGTCTACAAATTGAGTAAATTGAATGCTCTGTTGAGAGTCCTGGTGCAGTTAACTCTTGTCTGTATTTAATCTCTTTCTAGTGTATGCTTTGTAACTCTCAATGTCTTCTATAAGCTGTAAAATGTTGCTTTGCATTAATAGTCAGTCTGTCAGTAAGTTTCTGTCAGTTGCCTTTTACATGTTTTTTTCCTCTGGGGAATTAAACAAATTCCATATGACTATATATCAAGCATTGCTGTTTTGAATTATGAACTATGGCCTGTAAAGAATTTGGTGATCCACTGACTTGCTGCTTCCAGTTTTTTTGTGACTATTCTCTCTTGCAAACATCTTGCAAGCATATGAAGTGCCTTCCTAACTTCCTAACACTGAGCAATATTTTCCCCAATCCTCTCCTTAATTTCCAAGCTGGATTTTGTCCTCCATTATGGACAAATGCTCAAGTATTGTACTGTTGACATACAGAGTTCCCAAAAATATAAACATTGATTTTTTTCTTTTACTCTTGACTTTGGCATATGTTTTCAAAAATAAAAATTTTAAATACATCAACAGGATTTCATGTAAGATGAGATAAGTGTATTAAACTTTCTAATGGATATATTAGCCATTACAACGCGATCTTTTGTATGAGATGTTAAACCAGCTGCCTGAGGTGGAGGTGGCTCAGGTGGATGGAAAAGATCCCATGGCACTTGTCAAAAGGAATCTGCGTGGCGGTTGTCTTTGCCAAACTTCCCTTAGTTGGCACAAGTACCATTTTGGGCCACCGCTGAAAATTAGTTGCTGCCCTACAAAGGGGAAATTTAGATTTTTTTTTTTTAATCCATTGATGTGGCCAGCTGTCCTTGGTAGATTCAGCTAGGTAGATTCAGCTATGTCTCTAATGTGGAGAGCTAGAGCCCTGACTGCAGGCCCATCAATGTAGATTTGACTACAGGGCTTTGCTATGGATGGAGAAAGTTGGATGACTGTTGCAGTTGAGGTTGGTTTTCCTGTTCCGCGATGGTAGATGGTGGTGGTTGGGGCCTGCTGCATGGCTTCTATTTGTGAGAGCAGCAAAGATGAGAGGATGGACACATGACCCACTGGGCAGCGTACTATGTTGTAGCTGGGCTTTGGGTGTGTATATGCAAGCACATGCACTCTACTGTGTCAGCATTGCCGACCTTTGTTGATATACCAATCAACCATCGTAAGAATGACAATGTTTAAAGCAAAAACAAGAATCAGTTTTGGCTGTCCTGTTCCATTAAAAACTGCAGACAATGGGGTCAAATGAGGAAGGTGATTAGGCAACATTGGGCAGTATGGATGGCTGTGTGGGGGGGTACAAATTAATAAGAACAAATAGTAAATGTAGTGTGTTAACATTATAAAATCCCAGCATAAGGGACCATTCCGACTTCACCTAGGGTAACATGTCTTACTTTTTTAGTGGCCGCTTCTGACAAAACAGTTCCTGGAATAAATGAGACATCAGTAGTCTTACCATAACCATGTCCTTAACTGTTTTCCATTCACTCCCAGATTTGTGTTTTGAGCCCCCTGATTCCCAAGTTTGGGTTCTGAGCCCTTTTATCTGAAGAAAGTGCATCACTTTCATTCCCGATAGTTAGCAGTTAGCTGCTGGAAGTCCCCCATCTGGTCAATCTGCCATCTGGTAGTGTCAGACATGCTGAAATTCCAGCTTTTCTAAGAGGTCTGAATCCCAGAGACTCAATTTGTTTTTGGCATCACTGGAAAGAAAAGAGGGGAGTAAATGACTTTACAGGTGGTACCTCAGAATTCATCTGTAATCCATTCTGGACTGGTGATTGAATTGTAAGATGCCATTTCCTGTACAATTGTATGGAAAATGGTTTAATTGCTGATCCAAACAAAATTTAAAATACACTAAAAAATGTAGCTCGCCATGATCTGAAGTGTAGGGCATCTCTTAAATGAAGGAAAGGATGTGGAGGAGGGATGGGAGAGGAATGGAGGACTACTGTATTCCTAAAACTATGGCTCTCGTGTCGCATACACATTTATTTGTTAAATCCATATAAGAATGCAGGCTAACCTGTTTCATATCTAGCTAAAATACATGCTCATTACATCATTGTGTGATAGCAGTTATGACAGGAATATCTGTTTATAACTGATTGATTGTTTTATGTAGGTCACTGTGATGTGATATAACTTAAAATATCTTACAACAGTGGCCTATCTACACCACCAAAAGAAACCACACACTATACAGTGTATACAGGTGCGTCTGCTTTTTTAATCCCTCTCCAGGACTTTGCCCAGTGGCTCCCCTACTTGGCTCCTTCATTCAGGTGAGTTGGCATCATATGCTTGTGGTCCATTCTCTGCCCAGCCCCACCAATGTCCATGCCAAAAACCGAACACAAGTCACCATGTTTACACTACAGAGTCCACTTGGTCTTTAGTTGATGGAAGGGGAGTCATCTTCACCCTGTCCTGTCTGTTCCCTCTGTTTTTTGGCAGGTGTAAGTGGAAATATTTTGTCCAGTGTGACTTATCTCCCTCTTTTTCAGGATGGTTTTGAAGTGGTGCATGATTGTGGTGTTAAACGAGTCTTATCCTGTTGACATCACCTGTGTTGGGGTGCCACTTCAAGACTGTAGGCTGCGCCTTCTCCCAGCTGGATAAAAGATGTTCTTCATGTTTCACTGTTGCATTCATTACATTTGGGTAATCTGCTAGCAGGTTGCCCTCAGTCTGCCTGATTAACAAAGTCTTGGGTCCTGCGTCAGTTGCTGTCCCTTCTTCCATGACGTCAGGTCGTCAGGGGTATAAAACATGCAGCCGACGCCATTTTCATCAGTCTGTCTTGCCGCACGGTGCCCAAAGCAGAAGCAGTTCGCAAGTGCCAGTCAGCCAACTCCTGAAATTTTCGTTTTCGAGTTTCAGAACCGAAGTCTTCAACTTAAGGCTAAGTACCCCATTGGGGAAACTTTTTCTTGCTCCTTACTGATGGCAGTAAAAGTAATAATTGCATTACTTGTGGGAAGCAAATACCTCATAAGGATTTTCATTTGTGCTGTATTCCTTGCCTAGGCCCTGACCACAATGTGCCTTGCTGTCAGTTTTGGGCTAAATTTAATCAACGCACTATTAAGCGTCGGTATATTTTTGCATCTAAATATTTTGGCTCAAGATTTAACTATCCAGAAATGTCGTCTGTTAGCAATCCGACTACCAGAATACACAAAAAATGCAAAGAAAAAGAGAGACAGACCGTCAAGGTCCAAAACCGACAACGAAGCTTCTCCTAAGCCAGTCACCGGTTCTCCAGTACTCAGTGAGGCACTTTCGCAGCCCCTGATGCCCGCTACTTTTGATTTGCAGGGCTCTGCTGTGACCCATTCGGAGTCCGATATGCCAAGAGACACTTGAGCCCACTGATGTCTCTACCTTAGATGGGTCTGGAGCCGCTGTGCAGGCACCAGCTTCTGCGGGTGTTTTCGGGCCTAAAGATTTGTATATTAAACGGATGCCATCTTCAAAACTTAGTCCAAAATCAACTACTGTGTCTAAAAAACCGACGCTTGGACCACGTGCACAGGCCCCTATGCCTAAAAACAAATTATCAAAATGGCTGAGGATTTAATTACCTTGATCAGGGGTTCCCATCCCCCTCCTGCTAAGAGGCCTAGGCAAGGCACTGACTATGAATCTTCAAATCATGTTTCTATTTTTTCTGACTCCTCTTCTGATCAGGAGTTATCTATTCCACCTTATGAGGACTCTGATGCAGAAGAATCCATCCCTTCTGCTTCTCCTGAGGATTTTTCTTTTGGAGAAACTTTGCATACCTTAAGGGAACACTTTCACTGGGAGAGTCAGGATTTCTCAGAATCTAAAAAGAGGCTTAGGGATTTCCTTCTTCTTCCTCAGCATAGGCCTTTGGCTATACCTCCTGTTCTAGACATTGTTGATGATTTCTCAGAATCCAGCATGGCTCCTGATTCCCTGCCTCCGACTCCTAGTAAGCCAGACAGATATTACAGGGTTCCTGACTCCCACAAATTCCTTTTTAAAAACCCTACTGCTGACCCTGAAACCATTTCCCAGGGTCCCAAGGGTCCTAAGGCTTCTACTGCTAAAAATCCTACCCCTTCTGATAGACTCCAGTGCACTGGATAGATGGGGTAAGAAGGTTTACACGTCTGCAACCTTGGCAATCAGGGCTTTAAACTGTCAATTTCATATGCTTAAATATCAGCAGCATGTCATGGGCTTACTTAAACAGAAAATTATGTTGATTTCTGACTGTGTGGAAAATAAGAGTTACAGGATTTATGGCATTCAGCTGAACAAGTTGGAAAGCATATTTTGCCATGTGGTTTTGATTCCTTGGAGGCCTCTTGCAGGGCCGCTGTAACTGGATCTGTGATAAGAAGGCATGCTTGGCTCAAGGAGCAAAATCTGCCTGATCATGTTAAAGCAAAATTGTTGGATGCTCCTTTACAACAGGACAGTCAATTTGGTAATAAGGCAGAAGAAGTTTTGAAAAAGATGGAAGATAAAGCTAAATCTATGCAAACTGTAAAAGATTTCCTACAAGTGCAGCTGCCCAGGTTCAGTAGGCACTGGCCTACTAAGAACTGGTCCTTTCCAGTACCCACCAGAGCCACTCAGGTCAAACCCAGACACTCCAAAGGCTCCAGGTTTCAGTCACAAGGAACTTGCAGAACAAAACAATGGGGTGCCTCCACCTTCAAATCTGGAAATAACAAGGCACCTCCCTACGGTAAACAGTCTCAATGACTTCTCTGCCATCACCAAGCACTTATCTTTTGGCAGCCCCTTTAGGGGGAAAACTTGGCACTTCATGCACAAAATTGGCATCTAATTACTCAGGACAAATGGGTTTTAAATATAGTATCCCAGGGATACAAATTTCATTTCCACATGTTGCCAATCCCAAACGGATGGCCAGATCTGCCTCCAAATCAGTGGGCAGAGGCCTAGAAACAAGTTATGCCCCTCATGAAGATGGGGGGCTATTCAACCAGTACCGGAAAAGGAAAAGGGACAAGGTTTTTATTCAAGACTTTTCCTGGTACCCAGAAAAGACAAATCATGGCTTCCAATTCTGGACTTATCCATTCTAAATACATTCCTGGACATTCCAAAATTCAAGATGCTGACTCTACAACAGTTACTGCCTATGCTACGCAAGGATCCCTGATTGGTAACTCTAGATGTTCTTCATCTCACATTGCTGCAGTCCTTACACTTGGGTAGTCCGCTGTCCTCAAGACTGACATCAGGTCATCAGTTTTTCTTGCCTCAGTGGTTTTACGGATGTCAGAAAAAGTGAATAACTGTATTTCTTGTAGTCCCAGGGGAGACTTTGATATTGCAGGATGTGGCCTCTCAGGAGGCAGGTCAGGCTGAAGGGCCAGAGGCAGGCCAGGTTTAGCTTTGGCAGAAGATTTAATTACTTTGATTAGAGTTCTTTGCCCCTCCTGATAAGAGGCCTGATGTTTTTGAAGACTTGCACTCTCCTTATTCTGATTCTGATGCAGATGACTGCTTCTCCTCAAGGTCAGGAAATTTTGCTTTTACCCCAGCATAGGCCTTTGGCTATACCACCTGTTCTGAATCCTGATTCTTTGCCCCCCCTCCTGTTGTTAACCCGGATAGGTATTACAGGGTGCCTGAGGCTCATAAATATAGAAACTGTTAGTCAGGGACGCCAGAGCTTTGGATAGATGGGGAAAGAATGTTGAAATATCAAAACTATCTTCTTTCTCAATTGAAGTCTAAGGTAGATGCTTACAAGATTTGGTACATGTCTCTGAACAGGTGGGTAAGCATTTCCTTTCTGATGTACAGTCTGATGTTCACCTGTGGAGTCAGTCTTGAAGAAAATGGAAGAAAAGGCTAGTCTATGCAGGCTGTTAAAGATTTGTGCAAGTTCAGCCTAAGTTTAGTAGGTGGTGTAGGAATAAAGGGGTGGGCGTGGGACCTTTCTTCTCTTCTTATGATTCACAGTCTAGTAGGTGCTAGGTGGTACAGAGCTCAGAGCTCTTCTTCAGACCTAGAGAACAGAGTTCACCTGCACAATCTTGGTGAGGGCGCCAGATCCCTTCTTGCCTGGCAGCACCTTTGGGAGAAGGGTTGGCACTCTTCAAAAAAAAGGAGAGTTTGATTACCCAAGACAGATGGTATTGGATGGATATCACACCAAGGTTACAGTTTTATTTTCATACCTTGCCTCCTTTCAAAGGCATGCCTCCTCAGCAAAGACTAGAGGCTCACAAACAAATTTCTCTGCTGCTTCAAATAGGGGCCATACAACCCGGTCCCTCTGCCAGATGGGCCTAGGATTTCGCCTGTTCCTAGTACCAATGGAGACCAATTTTGGATTTATCTATCCTCAACACTTATCTGGACATTCCCAAGTCCAAAATGTTGGCGTTACAACAGCTTTTACCTCTGCTGGGCAAAGATCACTGGATGGTGACTCTGGATCTCAAGGAGGCTTACCTTCATGTTCCTATCAGGCTAAGTTGCAGGAAGTATGGCTGGGACTTCTCATAATCAGTTCTCTGCATTGCGAGTGTTCACGAAGGTTCTGGCTCCAGTGATAGCTTTCTTCAGGCAAAGAGGAATACAGATCTATCCTTATTTGGACGATTGCCTGATTCTGGCCCAAGGAAAGGACGAACTTCTTCAACTCTTCATCATTTACAATATGTGATAGCAGTGCTAAGATGCCTGGGGTATTCTGTGTAAAGTCCAGTCTAGTACCCTCTCAGGACATGTGCTTTCTGGGTGTGAGACTGAATACAGCATCCCAGATGGCCTTTTTCCATCAATTGTCTCATCAGTCCAGGCTGACTGCAAGGACAGTCCTTCAAGCCTTGGGGGTTCATGGCATCTTGTATTCTGGTGCTTCCCAATGCCAAACTGCATATGAGTGGTATCTCAAAATGTATGGACACAGCACTGCCAAGATATGGACACTGTCATTCAGATAATACCTTGCATTCAAAGTGGTGGGCTCAGGAATGTCACAGGAATGCCACCCCTCTCTGTGATGACCCGCCAAGAAGAGAGTCAGACTGACAGAAGATGCCTCAGACAAAAGCTTGGGGAGCTCATCTAAATGGAAAGTGGTGGGTACACACATGGCCTTCGCCACTTCAAACATCATCTACATCAACTTGAAGGAGATGTTAGCAGTCAATTTGCATTAATAGCTTTCATTTTTACTCTTCCAGGGCAGGTGTTGGTTCTAACAGACAACACAACTGTCATGTGGTACATCAACAAGCAAGGGGAACACATTCTTATCCTCTATGCAGACAAGCAATGATTTTGTGGGAGACTGCTCTCAGTTTACAGCTAAATCTTCAGGCAAGGTTTCTGAGCACAGAACTCCTTAGCAGATGTGTTGAGCAGACAAATTATGGATCCCGATCCTCATGTATTTCAGAAATTGACAGTGTTATGGGGAACTCCAGACATAGATCTGATTGCTTCTCCACTAAACTACCAGCTGCCAAAGTTTTGCACAAAAGGTTTCATCCCACAGCTTGGAAAGTGGATGCTCTTTCATTCAATTGGAATCTTCTTCATGTATGCTTTCCAGCAATGTATGCTTTTCCACCTCTGCCTCTCCTCCCAAAGGTACTCCTGAAGGTCAGACAGGACAAGCCAAAGATGATTTTAATAGCTCCAGATTGGCCTCGACAGCACTGGTACCCATTACTGAGAAGTCTGGCCTCCATGGCCTTTGCCTTGATTCCACACCTGTCTCAGGAGAACAGTCATTTACTCAATGTCAAACTTCACTCTCTTCACCTAACAGCCTGGCATATTCTGTTTTAAACCCTGGAGGGTCTCAGCTTCCACAGCAAGTTTTGAATGTTATTTTGGAGGCCAGAAGGCCTAGTACAAGAAAATAAATGGAAGAGATTTTTATTTTGGAGTACAGCAAAGGAATTTGATGTTTCTAAGCCTAATTTAAGTGTGGCTCTTCAATATCTTACTGAGTTACTGGACAAAGGTTTGTCCTTCTCTTCTATTAAGGTTCATGCTGCAGCAATTTCTGCTCACTATGACTGTGACCCACCATTGTTTTCTCATCCTTTGTTTAAGCAATTCCTTAGAGGGGCAAAGAGCTCCTACTCCTGCTTGGGATCTCAATTTTGTGTTGGAGAAACTCACTCTACAACCTTTTGAGCCTGCAGCTACTGCCGAGTTTAAATATTTGTCATGGAAGACTGCTTTTTTGTTGGCCATTACCTCTTTCTGAATTACAGGCCTTGAGCCTTTCTTAATTTACTAATCCTTCCTTTATGCCTAAAGTGGTTTCTAGTGTGGCTTTAAACCAAACTATTCATTTGCCTACTTTTTATGCAAACCCC
This sequence comes from Protopterus annectens, assembly GCF_019279795.1. Lineage (NCBI taxonomy): Eukaryota > Metazoa > Chordata > Ceratodontiformes > Protopteridae > Protopterus > Protopterus annectens. The sequence continues at coordinate 1,104,404,632 of NC_056746.1, forward strand.
AAAATAAAGGGGAAAAGATTTTGCACACTTTGGATATACACAGGCAGTTATATTATTTGAGCAGAACTAAAGGGTTCAGGCAGTCTCAGCAGTTATTTGTTTCATTTGGCCTCATTCCACTAGGGCTACTGCCACTTCTACATGGCAACTAAAGATATTTTGGAGGCAGCTACTTGGAGTTCAGTGCATACTTTCTCATTACCACCTTCCACTTTACTCTAAATCTAGGGCTGGTTTTGCCACTGCAATTTTACAGGGCATTTTGGCAGCTCCTACTGCTTTATAGTTTTGCCATCCTCCTTACCTCTGCTTTGGGATTCTACCCAAGTGTAAGGACTGCAGCAATGTGAGATGAAGAACATAGTACAGTTTTGTACCTACCATAAATGTAGATGTTGAAGATCCACATTGCTTCTGTAGTTAGGTGTGGTTTGGGTTGTGAATATTGTGGATATTGTATATATTGTACATATGATTAGTGCAAGGGTGGTTGGTTTTGACCTTTCTTTTAGGGTCACCTGATGTCAGTCTAAGTGTAAGGACTGCAGCAATGTGGATCTTCGAACATCTACATTTATGGTAGGTACAAAACTGTACTATATAAAAGAGGCATACCTGCATATCCCAATCGGGGAATCTTGCAGAAGATACCTCCGTTTCAAAGCAGGCTATTTGCATTACCAGTTCTCTGCACTGCTCTTTGGCTTATCTACTGCGCCCAGGGTCTTCACAAAAGTGCCTGGCACCAGTAATTGCATTTTGCAGACAAAGAAACATTCAAATTTATCCTTATCTGGACGATTGCCTAATTCAGGCAGAAAACAAGGACACTCTTTTACAGTATCCGGCGTTAGTGAAAAGGCTTCTAACTTGTCTAGGATACACCATAAATGAAAAGAAATCACAACTGGTACCCTCTCAAATAATTACATTCCTGGGTGCAAGCTTGAATACAACTGCCCAGATGACTTGCCTCACGCCAGAAAAACAAATTCAATTGATGACTTACTTCAAACAAGTGGCCACAAAAACCCAGCTATCTGCAAGACAAATTCTGCAGGTCTTGGGGTCCATGGCTTCCTGCCTTTTAATAATTCCATATGCAAGACTGCATATGAGGAAACTTCAAGGGTACCTAAAAAGCTTATGGAGTCAACATTGTCACCGCTTGGAAACAATGATTCCTATCATTCCTTGCCTGCAGCAAGAGTTCCTATGGTGGGCAGAGGCCTGTTACCAAAACAAGGGACTGTCATTCATTCCACCCCCTGCCACCCAAACCCTGAGTACAGACGCATCAGATTATGCTTGGGGGGGGGGGGGCGCATCTGGCAGGGAGATGCATTCAGGGCCAATGGAGCTCAAATCAAATGCACCTACATATCAACCAGAAAGAGGTGCTAGCTGTACAGAATGCTCTGACAGCCTTCAAGGACTATCTTCATCCAGGACAACTACTGATAAAAACGGACAACACCACAGTCCTGTGGTACATAAACAAGCAGGGGATGCCCATTCCTACCCCCTCTGCAGACTAGCCATGGCTTTATGGAACATGGCCTTGACTTATCAAATAAATCTATAAGCTCAATTCCTGCCAGGAAAGCAAAATACTCTGGCAGACGAACTAAGCAGAAATCTTATGGACCCACACGAATGGAAACTGGATCCACAAATCTTCAGCATGTTGACATGCAAATGGGGGAGCCCAGACATGGATCTTTTTGCCTCACCCCAAAACTACCAGTTGGACAAATTCTGTACAAGAATTCATCACAAAAAAGCATGGCAAGTGGATGCTCTATTCTTCAGCTGGAAAAACCTGTCAGTCTATGCCTTTCTCCCTCTGCCTCTACTCTCCAAGGTCTTAATAAAAGTCAGACAGGAAAAAACAAAAATTATTCTGATTGCTCCAGACTGGCCTCGCCAACACTGGTACCTGCTCCTACGCAATATGTCACACCTTCCTCTGTGGTACCTGCCTCAAACACCTTATCTACTGTCTCAACAGAACTGTCAAATTCTGCACACTCATCAGCTCCAAACTCTGAATCTTGCAGCATGGCTAATCAGCTAATTACACCAGTTACATCTCTCGGCAAACCTGTGATGGATGTCATTTTGGAGGCTAGAAGGCCTAGTACTAGAAAATCTTATGCTGATAAATGGAAAAGATTCTGTTCTGTGCCTGGAACCAATCACAAGGAATAAGCACAGCAATGGCCAATATTCCTCAGATTCTGCAATATTTAACTGAGATGCTTCACAAGGGCCTATCTTTCTCTTCCATAAAAATCCATGCCTCTGCCATTTCAGCTCATTACAACACAGAGCCTCCCCTCTTTTCTCATCCACTGGTAAAGCAGTACCTCAGAGGGGACAAAAATTTAAGACTTCCCAGGAGAGCACCAACTCCTGCATGAGACCTCAATTTTGTGTTGGAAAAGCTCACCCTACCTCCTTTTGAGCAGCTGCTACTGCAGACGTAAAATTTCTCTCTTGGAAGACTGCTTTTCTTTTAGCAGTCTCTTCAGCTAGAAGGATTTCAGAACTACAGGCCCTCATAGCAGTGGAGCCTTTTATTATCTTTTACCCAGACAGGGTGGCGCTCAGGACCAATCCATCCTTTATGCCTAAAGTGGTATCTAGTGTGGCTCTTAATCAGACCATTCACCTGCCAACCCAAATCCACAGAACAAGAGTGAGCGGATTCTGCATTCATTGGATGTACACAGACAACTAAGATTCTACTTAAACAGGACAAAATCTGTAAGAAAATCTGAGCAATTACTGGTGGCATTTGCTGCAGGGGCAGAGGGGAAAGGCTGTTACAAAGCAGACTATTTCAAAATGGATAAGCCATTGTATTTGTTTCTGCTACATGCACCATTGTAAACCTGTTCCCAAGGGGATCAGATTACATTTCACCAGGGCTGCATCTACTTCTGCAGCCTTTCTCAGAGGGGTTCCTACCAGAGACATTCTGGAAGCTACTACCTGGAGCACAGTTCATACGTTCACCAAACATTATCATTTACCTCTCTTCTCTAAATCCAGAGCAGGCTTTGCCACTGCTGTCCTGCAAGGCCTCATAGCTGCTCCCAATGCTGTACAATTCCATCCTCCCAACCATAGTTCTGGGATTCTACCCAAATGCAATGACTGCAACAGTGAAACACGAAGAACATAGTACAGTTATGTACACTTAACATAAATGTAGATGTTCGAGTGTATTCACTGTTGCAGTCCTGGTTACCCACCCACCAGCCCCCTGTTGTGTTCTGAATTTCATGTGTGTGTGTATGTGTGTGTGTGTGTGTGTGTGTGTGTGTGTGTGTGTGTGTGTGTGTGTGTGTATATATATATATATGTATATGTATGTGTATATATATATATGTATGTATATATATATATATATATATATATATATATATATATATATATATATATATATATATATATATATATATATATATATATATATATATATATATATATATATATATATATATGTGTATATATATATATATATATATATATATATATATATATATATATGTATATATGTGTGTATATATATATATATATATATACACAACAAGACTTTGTTAAGGCCGACTGAGGGAATCCTGCCAGCAGATTACCCAAATGCAATGACTGCAACAGTGAATAAACTCTAACAACTACATTTATGGTAAGTGTACACAACTGTACTTTCTTTAATACAAGCTGTTGACATGAGTCCTTTTTCCCTGTCACCCTCATCTTCAGAAGAAATTTCCCTTTTTCTTTGAGCTGCTCATTGCAAAGTGCTGCAAGTTCCTCCATTGTGAGCTCATTGTCGTGGTCTTGTAGCAGTTCCTCCACATCCACCTCTGCTATGTCTAGGTGCTCTGCTGTGGAAATGTCTTCCAGCACCTAAGCTGCTTCAGTATCTTCACCTGCTTCATCCACAATTTCGCCCTGGGAAAAGGAAAGAACCAGTTTTCTCCATGCTACACAAAGGGCTTTATGCAACACTCCATCCCAGGCACTTTTGATGAATGATAGGGCATGAAGAATGTTGTACTCAGTTTGCCAGGATTCCTTAATTCCTTTAGTATTTTATCTGAAGAATGGGTCACATCGAAGAGCATTGAGAAGAGTGCTTTTGTGTAGAGCTTGAAGCAGGCATTGACTTGTTGATCCATGGGTTGAATGAGAGAAGTTGTGTTGGGAGGCAGGAACTGAACCTTGATGGAATCCTAGTCTATCTGAAGAATTTCCTCCAACTCTTGTGGGTGGGCAGAAGAGCTTCCATTGACCAATTCTGTGAGGTACTTTTTGACACTTGGTGCAATTACCTTAAAAATCCAATCCTTAAACTGACTGGTCTACCCAAGCTTTGGTGTTTGATCTCCACATTTCAGGTAGTTTAGATTTTATAATGTTTTTTCCAAAGCATCTTGTGTTTTCTGAGTGATACACCAGCAGAGGCTTCACCTTGAAGTCTCCACTGGCATTTGCTGCCAGGAAGAGTGTGAACCTCCACAAAAGGGGAGCCACAACGGACCCCAGGAACTACCGCCCCATTAGCCTAATGAGCCTGGTCTGCAAGGCCATGGAACGTATCACCATGGAACTCATAAACAAAGACATTGGTAATCTCCAAACTCTGGACCCTACTCAGTTTGGATTTGAAAAGGCAGATCTTGTCTCCTAAACCTGGTTGACTTCTTTGAAGCAGTCGCCAAAGCCATAGATGAGGGTAAAATGGTTCACACAGCTTATCTAGATCTTGCCAAGGCTTTCGACACCATCCCCCACTCTGGAATTATAGATAAGCTCACTAAACTAGGTATAAATCCCTATGTCACAAGATGGGTTGCCAACTGGCTCACGGACAGAACCCACACTGTGAAAGTAGCGGATTCCAAATCCGACATCAGACCAGTGACAAGTGGAGTACCACAGGGTTCAGTCCTGGGTCCTCTCCTGTTTGGTATCTACTTCTCTGAAGTGCAGGCCAACACAGGAGGTCTTTGGCTAACAAGGTTTGCAGATGACTGCAAACTAGGAGCCATAATCAAAACTCCTCTAACGATGTGGACAAACTACAAAAGGGCCTCACTGAGACAGATACTTGGTGTGAAAGCCATGGCCTGAAGCTCAATGCCAAAAGTGTATTGTCATCCCCTTTAGTAAAAACTCTGTACCCATGAACTACCACATAGCTGGTAGTCTACTTAATGCCAAAAATGTGATAAGAGACCTTGGGACACAGGTGGACAGTAGTCTCTCCTTTGATAATCACATTGCCACAGTGGTCATCTCATCACAAAAGGATTCTCATCCAGAAAAAAAGAGGTCATTGTTCCCCTCTACTCATCACTCATTAGACCCATTATAGAGTACAACACCCCTTTTGGTATGTACCTCACAAGACATCTACAACAACTGGAAAGACCACAGAAATACCTCACAAAGAGGATTACTGGCCTCAAACAGATGCCCTATGCAGACCGTCTCAAAAAAACTACAGCTTTACTCCATCGCATATCGCCTACTCACGGGCGATCTCTTCCTAACATACTAAGTTATGTTAAACCCAGAGCTGTTGGACATGCTCCACTTGAAATCCCAATCCCTCTGAGCTACACGCTCTAGGGACCTTAACCTTGTCACCACAATAAACTGGAACAGACTACCTATCTATGTCAAACAGAGTTCCTCATTATACTCTTCAAGAAAATTCTTGATGATTGGATGGGAAATGGGAAATTCACCCCGGGGATCACTTCTGTGGCTCTGCTCGACAGGGGCACAGGAAAATTAATTTTCTTGGGTGGCGAAAGCCAGGGTACATTTTTTGGCTAGGCTTGAATGGGCCCTAGGGCCGATAGCCTAGTAGCTACCTATGAACCTGTCTTTTGTGAGCTTGTGACCTGGAATCCTAGCTGCTTCTTGTGACGCAAGTCCTACTTGGCAATCTCTTTCAGAAAAGCCCCATTTCATCTCAATTAAATCTGTTCTGGCAGATATCCTTCTCTCTGTATCAATTCTTCAAATTCCTTGACAAATTTCTATGCACCTTCTTTGTCAGCACTAGCTGACAAAGTCTCCTTGTCTTAAACTGTGGATGTCGCCATTTTTTAAAAATCTGTGGAACCACCTCCTACTTGCTTTAAATTCTTCTGTTTGCTGTGAGCTACTTCCTGGATTTTTTTTGTAGATCTTCAAAGATGAGCTCAACTTTCTCACAGATGATGGTCTGAGTTATTGGATCTCCCTTCATCTGCCTAAACTGCATCCAGATAAGAAGCATCTTCTCTATATCTTCGTGATTTGTTTTTGTGTTTGTCCAAAACCTTTGTTGCTCCTTTTCACACCTTAGCACTCATGATGCTGTGTCTATTTTTCCAAAATTTTGAGACTGTAGACCTAGGCACACAGTACTGTTCTGCTATTTATCCTATTTTACCTCCTCTCTCAGTTTTACTTGTGATGTCGTCTTTTCAGTGCTCAGCCACTTATTTTTCTGCCAGTATTGTCCCCATTTCTTCACTTCTTCTCGACATTTAAAAGAAACAACTGCAGTACATAAACAACAACAGGAAAATATGAACATTTTGGCCTCCTTTCCGTGTTGAATTGCGAGGCGGCAGTCTAATTACAGGATGCCTGGGGCGGCTGAAGCATTGTCAAGTTATGAGGTGGTTGAATTGCGAGGTACTACTAACGTGTTTATTTTTTTTTTAATGGTTATAATGAAAGAACATTGCAAGAATTTTTTTTTTTGTAGACAGCATTGTGTACAGTAAGAAGGGTGAGTGTCAAAAAATGCTACAAAAAGGGTGAAACAATAGACTCACTGTTTTTGTATAGAACATTGTAGAGAACATTTTATGTGGAGAAAAATGCACGCTAGGATTAAAAAATGTGCTTTATAGAATATAGTTTTCCTTGTACTGCACTGCTGAAACGGAGTTAAACACCCTTCCAACACAAACCTGCAGCAGTGCAATGTAACACCCTCCCAACATTAATACACCCGTCACATTTTAAATTGCATTTCATCTGGCATCTCTGTGGTAGACATGTAGTAAGATTGTGTGGGCGTGAGCGCGTGTATATATGTCATTTGCCATTTCCCTCTTTCAGAGTCTCGGGTTCACAATAAACCTGACTCCTTCTCAGGATCATGCCTTTCTGGGTTGCAGGATTCAGTCTGTGCCAAAGCTAGCATTTCTGTCTCCCTCAAAGGCCTTAACTCTCATTTATTACTTTCAAACTCTTCTTTCCCTGTCCTCCATTACAGCCAGAGAGTTTGAGATCTCTGGGTTTCATGGCTTCCACCATTCAGATGCTCCCTCTGGCCAAACTCCACATGAGAAAGTTCCAGTGGTTTCTGAAATCAGTGTGGCTTTAACATGCACATCCTCTAGACTTTGTAGTTCCTCTTCTTCCTTGTCTCAAGGAGCAACTTCAATAGTGGATTCAGCAGTTGTCTCTGAATTCAGGGCTCCCTTTTCATCCCCCTCTTCCCTCTCAGGAACTGTTCACGGACCTTTCGGATGTGGGATGGGGAGCAACATTTAGCTCCCTAAATGTACAGGGGTTGTCGATGCCTCATCAGCAGAAGTAGCACATTGATGTCAGAGATGAGAGCTCTTATGCTGGATCTTCAGGCTTTCATTGTCTTTCCTCTCTGGGATTTCCGTGTTTCCAGACAGTACCACAGTGATGTGGTCATACCTATCAACTCGCCAGACTTTCATAGAATGTCCAGATTTTAGGCTCATATTTTTGGTTTGCTCCTCATACAATGTGAGGTTTTCTAACAAATTACTGGGATGATCTGAAGACTGAAGTCACTAAGTAATGACATACATTTGAGTTTCAGACCTCAAATCCTTCAGAAAATGTATGTTGATACAAACTGTTTCTCTATCAGCTTTCTAAATTTATAAGAGCAATATTTAAAATGTATATATTTTGGCCTTTGTCCCCCTGTTTTTGTCAGTCTTTGCCCATCTTTCTTCTAAGAAATTGAGAGGTATGGATGTGGTGTATCAACAAACAGGGAAGAGCATGTTATTAACCTTTGCCGGTTAGTACTTCTATATTGAGATCTTGCTGTCTGGTATCAAGTGACCCTTTAGGCAGTTTATCTCCCTTCAGAGCAGAACATTGTGGCAGACACTGAGCAGGTCCTCAACTGAATCCCCATGAATGGATGCTTCACACAAATGTATTTCTGGACATTGTCCACCAGTGGGGTACTCCTGAAGTAGATCTGTTTTAACTCCCCTCTGAACAGGCAATTTCCTCTGTTTTGTGTCAGGGTCCCAGGTCCTCTGGTGTGGAAGGTGGGTGCCCTCGCATTTTCTTGGCGGGGGATGATGTTTCATGCATTCCCTCCCCTTCCTCTCATTCCAAAATTTCTGTTCAAGATTTTATTTAATATTTGTTTACCAGGGAAGTCTGAGACAGAGCTCATTTTCAGTGGAGGCCTGGGGGAGAAATGCTCCAGACTCATGTCTTTGGAATGTGGGAAGAAATCGGAGTAGATGGAGGAAACCCACTCGAATACAGGCAGAACATGCAGACTCCGCACAGAAGGCACCATAGCCAGTAATCAAACTGAAAAAATCTCTTGCTGTGAGGTGACAACACTAACTGCTGCACCACTGTGTTGCACAGTGAGCAGCCCTCAACAGGATGCTCCCAAAATCTTGTTGGTGACTCTCTTTTGGCTGCACTGGTTCCCTCTACCTCTGCATCTAACAAAGGGCAGTCATCACAAGTCACTTCACAACGTGGATCTACTCACACAAGACCAGGGATCTCTCATCCATCCCTGCCTGTCCACACTTCAACTGGCACTGAGTGATAGGGTTTTGATTCCTCATGGACACCTTTTTTTTCTGAGGATGTACTGTAGGTCCTGTAGGAGGCCAGGAAACCTTCTTCTAGGAAGTCCTGCTTATCCAAATGGAAGATGTTTTCAGTTTGGTAATCTGGATTCACTTACTGTGGATGTTTCTTTAGTTTTCTCTTATTTGTGTGAATTGTTTGATGCTGGTTTGGCCTGGTCTTTTCTTAAGACCCACTTATCAGCTGTTTCTGCTCGTAGGCCTTTATCTCCTCCTTTAGCTTCTAGATTTGAGACTAAACAATTTCTTAAAGGCATCCTTAAATAGTAGACTTCCCAGAAAGCCTGTTCCTCTCTGCTGGGATCTTAATTTCGTTTTTGAGAAGTTGACTCTGGCTGCTTTTGAGCCTGCTGTTTCAGCTTCCTTGCAACATTGTTCTTTTGTTAGCTCTTAATTCTGCCAGATGGATGTCTTGAGTTCCAAGCCCTTATGGCTTTTCTGCTTTTGTTATTTCATGAGGACAGGGTGTTCTTGCATACTAATCCTTTTATACCTAAGGTGGTTACTGACATCGAGTGGGTGCTGCATACTTTGGATGTGCATTGACAACTCAGTTCTTATTTGGGTTAGACTAAGGCTATTAGAAAATCTGATCAGTTGTTTCTTTTCATCCTAGAACTTTAGGATTATCTGTATCCAAGCAAATTGTTTCTTATTGGATTTCAAAGACTATTTCTTTTTGCTACACTTTTCATGGTAAGAGCCTTCCTTCTTTTGCAAAGTCCCATTCTACTAGAGCTGTGGCTTCTTATGGTGCTTTTTTTTCAAGGGCTTAGACACCAATTCTATACTTGAACCAGCTACCTGGACCTCTGTGCATACTTTAACCAAGCATTGCAAGTTGGATGGTATCTCCAGAGCTAGAGCTGGTTTTGCTACGGCCATTCTTCATGGCTTCCTAAAGGACTCTACTACTCCTTCCTCCTCCCAAGTTTCTTCTTCACCTTCTCGGTGTCCCATATCTGCAGAGTACTATGGCAGTGTATGTAAGGACATAGTACAGGTGTGTAAAATCTTACCTGAGCAGTAGATGTGCTTGTCTTCATCGCTGCAGTGGTCGCTCCCTCCCTCCATCCCCTTGGTCCTTGTCCTTCCTGGATGTACAGGTTACCCCTTGGGTTTCCTGGGACTGGTGTTCTACTGGGGCAATCACTTCTGAGGATGGTACACCTGAACATCACCTTTATGCCCCACGGTAAGCAAGGAATGTTTGGGTGATGTTCAGTGTACCTTAAAGCAACAGTAGGCTTTGGTAGACTGGCCGGACTTTGGGCTTCCATGTCAGGGAATCCCATATCTTGAGTATTGCTGCAGTGAAGGCCAGGATATCTACGGTTATGGTAAGATTTTACATAACTGTACTTTTTGCTGTTTGACGCATTCACTAGTTTAGGTATTAAATCTCTAATCATTGTTTGCACTGATCTATCCAAAAGCCTTTTGTGTATGAAAGGGGAGAGAAAAAGGGGAGGGAGGAGAAATAATGTGTTCCTGGTTGTGCCTTTCAGATATTTTTACTTTTGTCTTGTATCTCGCACACAGATTTTGTCATGCAGTCTTTGACGGACTGTTTTCTGCGTAACTTTCCATAATTTTGATTACATTGGTCTTGTTTCCTCTCAGCATTTTTGTATTTTTCTTTCCAGAACACTTCATACCCAGATGTACGAGTGTTTCTTTTAGCAGGTTATCTACACTGCCTCTCTTGAATGATAGGTTTCTAGCACTGCATGTTAATTTCCAGTAATTTAGTGATGTCTGAGTAGGAAAGCTCAGTTATACAAACTGTGGAGAAGTGTTTGTGAAGTCACACAAACAGAAGGTGTAAGCTTTAATGGAAGCAAATGAACTATCAGTTGGACGATGGTGGCTTTAAAAACCCTCTGGAAACAGTTAAAAACTAGTGTTTGCCTCTACAGTCCCATCACTAATAAAAGGTGGTTTCATCAGTTCTCCTTGCGGAATATAAATGCATCAGAAAAGATATGATTGATTCCAGCATCTGAATGTTTATTAAGGCCAGAGACTTTGGTATGTGGGACTGAACCCATAACCCTTTATGGGGAGATTTATAATGCAACTGGGATTCTGACGTTTGACTTCCGAATTAGTGCATATGAGCATTAACACAGCAGCAATTCTCTGCAAGGAGTGTGAACCTTTGTAATATCATAATGCCTGGTTAGTAGTGTAACATATAAGGAGGTAAACGTAAACCTCAGTGTATCCAAGTTTAAAAGCCTGTTAATGCTTTACGGCCTGCCAGTGCTGCTCTGTACTTGGCTTTGCATACTCTTTGCTTAATTTTTGTTTTAATGATGGCTTGTCATGATTACTGCTTGCGCATGTCTGTTTGACTGCCATATGAGCTGGCTAGCAGCCAGCCCCAGTAGTGTTGGATGCATTTTCTTCTGTGGTGTTGGAGAAAACATTGTAAGTGGACCACAGCATCATAAATGTTACTTTGAGGGCACTTCTACTGACTGGAAAACCATCTTGGAATGTTGGAAATGTTGAAAGGGGAAACTTGAATTTTTTTGTTTTTTTCGTAAAATTGTGATAAAAGTCACACTTGCATGCAAATACTGTGGTTATTGAGCGTAACCACTGTGACAGATACAGAACTGATAGAAAGTTTTTCCTTAACTGTGCTTCCATGGAAATGCAATCTGCAGTGAGCAGTTTAAACAGTAATTTGAGCACACTGCATTTCAGACACTATTATACCAGAGATTTCTTTACAGTTTTTGTTGGGCATTCACTCTCCATGCCACAACCCCTGTTTCCTGAACCTCATCACTGACCGAGGCTTGCATAGGAAGTAAAATGTGAGTATCCTTTGGCCAAGAGAAGTGGTGCAACACCTGAAGGATGACACCAATGCCCACTGTATAAACTTGACTTAAGTGGGATTTGTGCAAGTTCTGACTGGCAGAGGACAGGATACTGAATCCAAGTGAAAAATGTCAGAATAAACAGCTGTGCTGAAGGTCACATTCCTGTTCATTAATGCGATACTGATTGGAATTGAGCAGAAAACGTTATCCCAGCTGCAGTTATAACACTGGGGTTTCTTATATTTGACATCATTGTGGGAGGATGAGCGGAGTTGCCTTCTTTGCTGGTTTAAGTCTGTAAACTTTAAAGATAGAGAGAGAAACAATGTCTAATAAGAGATTCTCAGTCTGCAAGTCAGTTTGTCTTATTTTTAGCCCCAAGTGGTATAATCGTTTTCATAATGCATTTTTATGTGGGTCTATATTAGAACATCAAATATTTATCAGTTCGAATATCTAAAGGTCGACCTTTAGTGATCAAACTGTTAAAAACATTGAATGTTCAGAAAAAAAAATGGTGTAGGCAGGGGGGCAATCCCCCCTGCACCCCCACTTCACCCCGCTACTTAAATATAGCGACTCCGAGACCGCACTGCATTGAAGTAAACGGAAGTCTCCCCTTACAGAGATTTCCGTTTACTTGTTCGATGTTCTGTAGTTTCGCTATTCTTGTGTCGACAATGTCAGATTCGACATTGTCTGCTTTCGAGAATGTAATAAAGACCCTTTTTATGTTAAACTGTAAAACAGATCTCTGTGAACACCATAATTTTTTATGCTACATATGGATTTCCTTGCTTCAGAGTTTAAGAACATTCCTGGTGTATAATTGTTTGCTAGTGTAATTGGTGTTGTTTTACTATGTAATTTGAAATGGTGGAATTTCCAGTGCTTATTCATATACGAAAAGTAGAGGCTGTGAACCCTGAGACAGACACATGCAAAAGTGTGTGTGTGTGTGTGTGTGTGTGTGTGTGTGTGTGTGTGTGTGTGTGTGTTTAGGGGTGTTATAGAATCTCCAGTTTTCTTTTGTGTATTAACCATTGGTCAGTAATTACTGGTAAAGCTAAACAAGGTAGACACTCCACAGTTGCACAAAACATTGTTTCTTGATAAAATCTGCTTCAGGATTTTCTTAAAACAATGGTACTCTAGAACTGTTTTTCAGTGTGTTATGCAGTTCTGTACAGCTGGTTCATGATGGTGGATACTTTGGATGTACTGTAATATATGGTGCATTAATGAAGTAATTATGTTACATTTCACTGGCATATTGGAGCAATGGGCTTTTACGTATTTGATGGTGTGGAGAAAGTTTGTGTAAACAAGGTACATGAGCAGAGTTTGATGGAAATATTAAGGTATGCAACAGTGAGGTATTGTAGAGTGTCATGTTTAGAGCCTCACCCAGGATCACATAAAATACAGGGTTGAGCAGCCCTTTTGACTGCTCTTAGGAAGGATGAAGTACACAGCCCATAAGTATTTTTTGCCAACTTGGTGCCCAGTACTGTTGCTGTATCTGACCCCTAAGCAGCTGCTGAATCCCATGATTTCACACATATTTTGTGTAATGGTTCTCCTAATTGCATGAAATCCCCTTTCAGGCTACACAGCACTTGTACACTGGTAACAGCAGTTCCTACAGAAATTGTTTATTTACTTAAACTTTCATTGAGTTAGTCCCACTAGGCCAATGACCTCTCTTTCAGGGGAAGCCAGAGGTGGTATTCATACGAACTAGGGGAAATTTGGCCAGGGCACCAAGGGACTTCACTTACTGTGTTCAGGAAAACTACAGGATCTTTTGCATCTACCCAGGCTACCACCAAGTCAGGCAGATAGAGGGCCTTGGCTTAACATCTGTCTTAAGGTTACCTGACTCCTCATTTCTACATTTACTTTGATTTTTCATTAGTCGTGTCAGCTGGTGACTTTAGAAAAGTGTTTTGGACAAAGTTGCTCATTTTTGGGGTAGACGGTGTTACTTTTCCCTTTTAAGCTGGCAAGTGCATTGAACAAATGAACATTTTAGGTTAATACAATGGAGAAATGCATTAATAACAACAGAGAAAAAAAAATTGGTACTTGCGCGTTATCGCAGCTAGATTCCAAATAGAATTAAACTGTAACGCATGGCACTGTTGACTGCCTGCAATCAACATCCAAAACACACTGCAGTTACTATTCTTCTTGGTGTTAAAACAGTGAATTACATCACCTGCTTCAAAGTGATCATACTGGTGTATCTGTCGTTCTTTGTCGTGGAGATTTACTGCAATTATCATGACGTTAATACATTTTATAGTGGGCAAGGAGATGTCATCATTTTTAGTTAGGCTGAATGTCTGTCAAAAAGGTAAACATTTGTAAAAGAATAAAGAACTTAGTTTTGCGAATTTCACTACCATTAATGAGTCTTAATTAGAGGTACAAGTTAGTCACTCAGTTAACAAAACCTGTAGTAAGTGCCGTTTTAAATTTTTAAAGGTATATGGTTTACGTACACAGTTTTCATAACCGTAAAGTTGGATGCCGCATACTTCTACTTGTTAGACTGGAGGTCTGTTACAGCTGATAGTACTCTTACTTTTGACTTCATACTTTTGTACAGCTCAGCATAAATTTGAGGGGTGATGGTGCGTTTAGGCAGTTATTCTTCTGCCATGGCTTGTTTGTATCACTGTAAAAATCTATCAGTGAAAAGGGAAGTTCTCAATGTTCCACAATGACCTGACATGGGTTGGGGGTTGCGGGCCTCAATTCCAAAGTTAAGATAATGAGGCTGGAAAAAGTACATAAAATGTATTTTATCTAAATCACAGTGGATTGCAGTCAGTTTAGCAGTACAAATAAACTTGTTCTGCGATAACATTCTTAATTCTACCAGGTTAGAAATCTGGTTGCAATAATACACAAGTACCAAAAAATTACATTTTGCATCTTTCATGCATACCTGTAAATTTGGTGGGAGTAAATAGAACAGAAAGCATTTTCCAAGTGCATAAAATAAAAATGAGGATGTCTTGGCATAACTCGCACTGGGAGGGTAACTGGAGAATGAGGAATCTTCATTCCTGTTTGTGTGGATTTGTGAGACATTGCATATACATGCACATAAATGTCTGGAGGCTAATTCTTGGCATGTTAACAGAGTGAAAGGAGACTATGAAGTGTGGAAGTTTACATTGCTGCTATTTTGGCCACTAGTAAGGGAGAGGCATTTGTTTAGCTCAGGAGAGAAAGTGGAGATGGGTAGTTTTATTGAGGGGGTGTTTAGAGGCTGACTTCCCAGTAGAAGTACCTGATCATGTGAAGGCTGTTAAGTGCTGGGACATCTATTGTCATCTTTGACACAGGACTAGTGAGCCAGAATGAAATATACTGACGTATTCGCAGCAGCAGAGAACATCAATCTTTGTGTTTTGGAGAAAGCATAGTTGCTTTACATGGATGTTTGTTCATTAAGAGTTTAAAAAAGTGAAATTGAAAGCAGTAGGGCCTAAGAAGTGTGTACATGATAGAAGCGTGTGGACAAAAAAGACTAGACAAGCAGTTATGTCTTGCCTCGTGGGTAGGAACTAGGTTTATATGGTAAGCTTGCAATAGCTTAACCTTGGTTAATAGTAATGAATCGTAGGATCATAGGACGTTACTAGGCTAATGGCCCTGGGGGCATTACAAGCCTAGCCAAGAGTTTATCCCCAAAATGAAACTCAGTCAGCACTTGCCGCCCCTGTCAGTGAGGGACACAGGTGGAACCCCTTGGACAAATATGTGGTTTCCCTTCCACTTATCAAGGTTGTGCTTGAAGAGGGTTAGCAAGGTGCTCTATTTGACATGTATGGGAAGTCTGTTCCAGAGATGGGGCAGCCTCTGGGAGACAAATCTGTCTCTCCGCCAGGTTTTGTTGATGTCACATATTAGATTCAGACCTTTCCAGTGGGTAATGTATGAGGAGTTAGACTTATGGATATGGAGCATGTCTAGTAGGGCAGGGTCCGAGATTGTCTTGTAAGCGAAACACAGATCAACCCTGAGCAATCTGTACGATACCGAATACAGTGATAGTGATTTGACCCTGTCTGCATAGGACAGGTGTTGGAGGGGTTACCTATTACAACCATGAAACCGCAATTGCGCAAATACGGAAACGTCTACACATATTGAGTGAACTGCGAAAACACCAAATGTCCTGAAGTGTGAAATTCGAAACGTCGAATCGTCATAGTTGTCCCTTCTCCGGTATAGCTTCTTAAGGTAAGTGTGCAATAGTTACGGACCTTGGTTAGGGTGTGGGTTGAGGTAAGGGCATACATAGTACTACTATATGTGAGCTTTAGTTTATGGTTAGAAGTAGGGTTTTGTTCAGTGTATGTTGTTTATTTTGTTTGGGTAGGTAGTACGTAGCAGGCGGTGGGGTTGGCCAACTATGCCGATTCGACATTTTGAATTTCACGGTTCAGGACGTTCGGTGTTTTCGCGGTTCTCTTAATATGTGTCAGTGTTTCCTTATTCGTGTATGTGAGGTTTCGCGGTTTTGATATAGACCCATTGGAGGCCATGGATTCTCTTTGTGAGGTATTTCAGTGGCCTTTCCAGTTGGTGCAGATGTTTGGAGAGGTACATACCAAACTGGGCGTTTTACTCAATTATTGGTCTAATGAGGGAGGAGCATAGAGAGATAATAACCTCCTTTTTTCTGGATGCAATCCCTTTACTTGTGAGATGAACCAAGTAAAAGGCTTTTCTGACCACCGCTGCTACATGATGGTCGAATGTGAGGTTATCAACCTGAATGCCCTGGCCTCTCACCACAAGTTGTATGCTTAGGGAATTGCCATTGATGTGGTAATCAGTAGGGGCAATGTTTTTGCTGAATGGTATGATGATACATTTTTTGTGTTTAGCTTGAGGCCATGACTTTGGCACCAGTCATTAGTTGCTGTGAGACCCTCTTGCAGTATGTTAACATAATTTGAGGGGTCATTGACAGCACCCATCTTAGTCATCTGCAAACCTGGTCAGCCACAGGTCTTTTGTCTTTGCCTGGACCTCTGAGAATTAGATGCCAAACAGTAGGGGTCCCAGGACAGATCCCTGGAGAGCTCCACTGGTAACAAGTCTACTATCAGTGGAGGCACTTATTTTGACTTTGATGGTCCTGTCTGTGAGCCAATGTCCTTGTTTGAGATCCATAATAATACATTCCATGACTTTACAGAGCAGACTTGTCAAGCTAAAGGGACGATAAGTTTCCAGGGTCAGTAGTGGCACCACCTTTGTGCAAGGGGATGACAATGGCAGTTCTCCACTCTGCTGGAATGAAGCCTGTACTTAGGCTGTGGTTGAATAGGGTGCTCAATGGTGAAGCTAGTTCTTGCTGGAGATGGTGTAGAATACAGCCTAGGATACCGGGTCCCACGGAAGCTGTGTTCTTTGCCTTGGATAGGGCCTGTAGCACTTGATCTATGGAGATGGGGGGTCCGGGGACAAGTGTCGGGGATGTCGAAAGGGCCTTTGAGGGCCATTATTTTGTTCATGTTTTATAGGTTCATAGGTAGGTACTAGGCTATCTGCCAGAGGGCATTTATAAGCCTAGCCAGAGTGTCAGCTTTCGCCACCCCATTGATTAATTAACTGAGCCTCTGTCAAGAAGTGCAAATGAAGTGATCCCAGGGTATTACAAATCCTGTAAAAAGGTTGTGCACAATGTTAGCAGATGTTCTTCATCTCACATTGCTGCAGTCCTAACACTTGGGTAGTGTCCGTCCCAGCCCGCCCGAATAAAAAGTAATAGCTGGCTGGGTCAAGGCGATTAGTTAGTCTGTCAGGACGACAGGGGTACAAATGCGCATGACCGGCCATATCCTCAGTCTTTTGCCGCATGGTCCATGCAGAAGCAGTTTTATGAGTGCAGGTTGGCGTTCTGAAATTTTCTGAAGTAGTTTCAGACCGAATCAAAGTTGGAATATTTTGTTTTTCTTGCCTCAGTATTTAACCGGATGTCAGAAAGTGAATAACTGTATTTCTTGTGGGAAACAGATACCTCATAGGGATTACCATACCTTGTGTATACCTTGCTTAGGGCCTGAGCACGACGTTGTTGGATGTCGCTCTTGTGCTAGATTTAACAAACGCACTATAAAGAGAAGATTAGACTGTGCCAGGTTAGTTTTTGGGAAGCGTTGTAATTATAAAATGCGATGCCTAAAAGCGCAAGGACAAAGCAGCAATGGAGCCGGAGATTCTGCCAGAAGTTTCTTTGGAGTCTCAGGGAGAGACTTTACTGTTACAAGATGTGTCCTCTCAGGAGGCAGGCCAGGCTGAGGGCTTCTCAGGTAGCTGTTCTCCCTCCCTTCCTAAGGTGGTTAGGCCCTCCCTGTTCCCAAGGCTTCGAGAGGCAGGCCAGGTTTAACTTCAGTGGGGTTTCTCCTAGTTCTTCAGGGTCTCTGCCTAAGAAACATATGCTTAAAATGGCAGAAGATTTGATTACTATGATTAGAGGTTCTATGCCCCCTGATAAGAGGCCTAGGGTGGAACCTGAGCTTGAGTGTTTTGAGCAATGTTCGAGGCTTCTGAGTTGAAGACTTACAGGAGTATCCTCCTTATTCTGATTCTGATGTAGATGATTCTACTCCTCTTCTCCTCCTGAGGATTTTTCTTTTCAGAGACTCCTCATTCCATGAGGGAGCATTTTAAATGGGAAGGTCAAGATTTCTCTGATTCCAGGAAAAGGCTTAGGAATTTTGTTTTTACCCCAGCATAGGCCTTTGGCTATACCTCCTGTTCTGAATGTGGTGGAAGATGTTTTGCAGAGGCTTCCCTGAACCCTGATTCTTTGCCTCCTGCCCCAGTTAAACCGGATAGGTATTATAGGGTGCCTGAAGCTCATAAGTATCTTTTAAGAGTCCTAGGGCAGACCCAGAAACTGTTTCTCAGGGGCCTAAAGGTGTTAAGGCTTCTGTTGTTAAAAATCCTGTTCCTCCTGATAAAGAGGCAAGGGCTTTGGATAGATGGGGAAGGTGTATACTTCTTCCACTTTAGCCATGAGGGCTTTGAATTGCCAGTTCCACATGTTAAAATACCAAAATTATCTCCTTTCACAATTGAAGTCTAAGGTGGATGGGAAGGTATTGAGTGTAAAGAGTTGCAGGATTTAGTTCATGTTTCTGAACAGGTGGGTAAGCATTCTTTGCAATGTGGTTTTGATGCTGTACAGGCCTCTTCGGGGTGGCTGCCACTGGTTCTGTTCTTCGCAGGCACGCCTGGCTGAGGGATCAGAATTTGGCTGAGCATGTTAAGACAAGGATTTTGGATGCCCGTTACAATCTGATGTGTTGTTTGGTCCTGTGGAGCAGTTTTAAAGAAAATGGAGGACAAGGCTAAGTCTATGCAGACTGTTAAGGATTTTTGCAGGTTCAGCCTCAAGTTTAGTAGAAATTGGCCTACTAAGGGGTGGACATATCCTTCTTATGATTCCCAGTCTAGGGTAGGTCTAGGCGTGGTAGGGGCAGAGCTCAAGGTTCTTTAGGCCTAGAACAGGAGTTCACCTGCTCAGTCTTCTGGTGAGGGCAGGGTCAGTCCTTTCATAAACAGACCCAATGACCTGCCTTTTCGCTGCCAGAGCCTTCTACTGGGAGGAAGGCTGGCACTTTTCAAAGAAAATTGAGTTTAATTACCCAGGACAGATGGGTATTAGATATCATTCACCACGGTTACAGGTTTTATTTCCATACCTTGCCTCCTTTCAAAGGCATGCCAGACATTCCGCCTCTACAAAGAAAAGAGGCTCACAAGCAAAATTCTCTGTTGCTCCAAATAGGGGCCATTCAGCCGGTTCCTGTGCCAGAAGGGCCTAGGATTTTATTCTCCTGTTCCTAGTACCAAAAAGGGGAACACGTGGAGACCAATTTTGGATTTATCTATCCTCAACACTTATCTGGACATTCCCAAGTTCAAAATGTTGACGTTACAACAGCTTTTACCTCTGCTGGGAAAAGATCACTGGATGGTAACTTTAGATCTCAAGGAGGCTTACCTTCATGTGCCTATCAGACTAAGTTGCAGGAAGTATCTGCGTTTCGAGCTGGGAATTCTCATTATCAGTTCTCTGCATTGCCCTTTGGCTTATCTACGCCCAGAGTATTCACAAAAGTTCTGGCTCCAGTGATAGCTTACTTCAGGCTAAAAGGCATACAAATCTATCCTTACTTGGACGACTGCCTGATTCTGGCTCAAGAAAAGGAAGACCACATTTGGAATATGTGATAGCAGTGCTAAGATGCCTGGGGTATTCTGTGAACGAAATAAAGTCCAGTCTAGTACCCTCTCAAGACATGTGCTTTCTGGGTGTGAGACTGAATACAGCAACCCAGATGGCCTTTTAACCCCGGACAAACAAAAGAATCTGTCTCTTTACTTCCATCAGCTATCTCTTCAGTCCGGGCTGACTGCAAGGACAGTCCTTCAAGCCTTAGGGTTCATGGCATCTTGTATTCTGGTGCTTCCCAATGCCAAACTGCATATGAGGAAGCTGCAATGGTATCTCAAAAATGTATGGACACAGCACTGCCAGGATTTGGACACTGTCATTCAAATAATACCTTGCATTCAAAAGGAATTTTTGTGGTGGGCTCAGGAATGTCACCTAAACAAGGGAATTCTAACGACAGATGCCTCAGACATAGCTTGGGGAGCTCATCTGAATGGAAAGTGGATACAAGACAAGTGGCCTGCCAGACTACAGCATCTACATATCAACATGAAGGAGATGTTAGCAGTCCAGTTTGCATTAATGGCTTTCAAGGAGTTACTTCTTCAGGGCAGGTGTTGATTCTAACAGACAACACAACTGTCATGTGGTACATCAACAAACAAGGGGAACACATTCTTATCCTCTATGCAGGCAAGCAATGATTTTGTGGGAGACCAGCTTGCAAATAGATGTTCGGGCAAGGTTTGTGCCGGACGCAGGGAACTCCTTAGCAGGTGTGTTAGGAAGGAAAATCATGGATCCCAGTGGAAACTGGATCTTCATGTATTTCGAAATTGACAGTGTCATGGGGAACTCCAGACATAGATCTGTTCGCTTCTCCACTAAACCACCAGCTGCCAAAGTTTTGCCGCGAAAAGGTTTCATCATACAGCTTGGAAAGTGGATGCTCTTTCTTTCAGTTGGAAAAATCTTCATGTGCTCTGCCTCTCCTCCCAAAGGTACTCCTAAAGGTCAGACAAGACAAGCCAAGGATGATTTTAATAGCTCCAGATTGGCCTCGGCAACACTGGTACCCATTACTGAGGAGTCTGGTAAGGAAGCCTCCATGGCCTTTACCTTTGATTCCACACCTATTGTCTCAGAGGACGGTCATCTACTCAATGTCAAGCTTCACTCTCTTCATCTAACAGCCTGGCATATTCTGTTTTGAACACAGCAGGTCTCAGCTTCCTCAACAAGTTCAGAATGAGATTTTGGAAGCCAGAAGCCCTAGTAGAAGGAAAGTGAAAAATGGAAGAGATTTTTGTTTTGGAGTGCAGCAAAGGATTTGGAGGTTTCTGAGCCTAATTTGAGTGTGGCTCTTCAATATCTTACTGAGTTATTGGACAAAGGTTTGTCTTTCTCTTCCATTAAGATTCATGCTGCAGCAATTTCAGCTCACTATGATTGTGACCCACCATTGTTTTCTCATCCTTT
This sequence comes from Protopterus annectens, assembly GCF_019279795.1. NCBI lineage: Eukaryota > Metazoa > Chordata > Ceratodontiformes > Protopteridae > Protopterus > Protopterus annectens. The sequence goes on from NC_056746.1 coordinate 1,104,426,078, forward strand.
GTTCAAGCAATTTCTTAGAGGGCAAAGAATATAAGACCCCAATGTAGAGCTCCTACTCCTGCTTGGGACCTCAATTTTGTGTTGGAGAAACTTACTCTACAACCTTTTGAGCCTACTGCTGAATTGAAATACTTGTCATGGAAGACTGCTTTTTGTTGGCCATTACTTCTGCAAGAAGGGTTTCTGAATTGCAGGCCCTTATGGCGGTTGAGCCTTTTGATTTTCCATAAGGATAGGGTATCATTACGCACTAATCCTTCCTTTATGCCTAAGGTGGTCTCTAGTGTGGCTTTAAACCAAACTATTCATTTGCCTACTTTTTATGCAGATCCCCAAAATAAGGGGAAAAGATTTTGCACACTTTAGATGTACACAGGCAGTTCGCGTTATTATTTAAGCAGGACTAAGGATTTTAGGCAGTCTCAGCAGTTGTTTGTTTCTTTTGCTTTGAGTTCTCAGGGCAAGCCTGTGTCAAAACAAACTATTTCTAAGTGGATTGGGTTTTGCATTGCATTTTGTTATTCCCTTCATGGCAAGGAGGTTCCAGCTGGGATTAGGCCTCATTCCACTAGGGCTACTGCCACTTCTACAGCATTTCTAAGGGGGGTGGCAACTAAGGATATTTTGGAGGCAGCTACTTGGAGTTCAGTGCATACTTTCTCTAAGCATTACCACCTGCCTCTCTATTCTAAATCTAGGGCTGGTTGGCTATTTTGCAGGGCATGTTGACAGCTCCAGCTTCTTTATGATTTGCCAGCCTCCCTTACCTCTGCTTTGGGATTCTACCCAAGTGTTAGGACTGCAGCAATGTGGGATGAAGAACATAGTACAGTTTTGTACCTACCATAAATGTAGATGTTCAAGATCCACATTGCTGCATTTCCTTCCCTCTGTGTTTAGGGGTGGTTGTGTGGGTGGGGTTGTACTTCTGTAAATTTGTATATATTGTACATATATTTGGTACAGGAGTGTTTGGTGTTTTTTGGCCTTATCTTTTAGGGTCTTCTGACATCTGGGGCAAGAAAAGACTGAGGATACAGACTAATGCGCCTTGACCCGACCAGCCTTTATACTTTGGTATTCGGGCCGACTGGGACAGCGGACTACCCAAGTGTTAGGACTGCAGCAATGTGGATCTTCGAACATCTACATTTATGGTAGGTACAAAACTGTACTTTTTCTCTTGTGGATTATTTTAACATAATGAAGTAAAGTTTGTTTGCTTTATTCCTTACAATTATCCCATGTATAGTCATTAAACCCTAAACATGGACTCAGCCTTGATTACTGATATTATACTGCTGACTGGGGAGCAAGGTTTTATATTATTAACTAGGGGTGACTGACCAGGTTCTTTAAGTTTAATGAGAGCAAATGTTATCAATTTATTGGTTAACTGACGTAGGAAAAGTGTTTGGAAAGTACAGATTGTTCATTTAATTGTTCATTTTATACTAATGTGTAGTGTAGTGTAGTATAGTATACTATAGTGTAGTATATAGTATAGTATACGAAGGAAAAATAACATCACAAATCTCAAAATGGTTATGGATCATATATGAATGTCTAGAATGTAACTACTAAATTAGTATAATATATAATATAATATAATTTAATATTATAATATAGGGTGTCAGTGGTGCTACAGGTGGCACACTTGCCTTTGGTGCAGAAGGCTGTAGGTTCTATTCTCACACCAAGTAGACTGATTGCTGACATTGCAGTGCACCATAAGGGGGGGCACTGCACTCCTGAGTGTACTGTCCCTCAGATGATTCATTAAACGGATGTGTGCATACATCAGAGGTAAAGGATGGAAGAAGTGTAAGCCTCTAAGTACTTGTATGGTTATGGTTATGGCCATTTGTTATAAGAATGATTAATGTGAAGTATTTTTGGTCTTAAGAGCCGATGTACCTCTCAACTGTGTAGATTTTCATAGAATGTTCAGATTTTTGCCTCCTATTTTTGGTCTGTTTCTCATAAAATTTATGGTTTTCTGGTAAATCACTGACCGAATTCACTAAATAATGATGTACATTTGAGTTTCAAATTGCATATCCTTCAGAAAATGCATGCCATTACAAGTCATTTTATTTTACCAACTTTCAAAGTTTAAAAGGCAGTATTTAAAATCTGTCCCTATTTTTGTGCCTTTGACCCACCATTATTTTTGGCTTTGTCCAGGTTTCTTGTGCTAAGAACTTATGAAAGCTGAGCACATGATTGTGTAAGTAATGAGGTCATCGTAGAATAATGAGAAGCAGGATGGAAGTACCTTAACCATTATGCCAACCCCACCCCCTATTGGCCACCAATTAATCCAACCCCAGTCTCCCAGGTGATAGGCGGGGATACTCACCACTGTACTAAGGAGGAAGAAATGTCTTTTTGTAAGGTAGTAAAGCTTTTGCTCCAATTGACTTCACTACGACTCCTGTCTACAGTCATCTTGAATAAGAGCAGGTTGCATCAGCTAAGAGTAAATCTTTTAGGAACCCACCCAGTGACATAGGATAAAACCTCAGAGGTACCAGAACAGTGACAAAAGAGTATTCCGAAGAAGCTGATTCTCTATGCTTGTTACTTGGTAAGACATAGCATAAGTTGAAAGGGTCTTTTACTTTAGTTTGGAAGGAATGTTAGCCAAACTCTTTAAACTCAACTTCAGGAACATGTTTATAATAGTTCTAATGTTTGTGTGGTGGTACAATTATGTGGGGGATCAGTTTACTGGTGATTTTATTATCATTTTACAATCCTTGTGATGCTTTTAGCAGGGGAATGCCAAATCAGGAGTAGGTTTGATGGAATGTAGAATGATTTCAAAATCCCACAATCTGTTGTTAAAATGGTTTTGAAGTTGAGATTGGTATCCAGTTGTTTCCAAATGGCCACTCACTGATATCCTTCACCCCTGTGTGAGGGCAACAGTGCTAAGTCCATCCTTTCCTAAGTAAATTTTAGGGCTAGCTGTCTGCTTGCTTTTCAGTTATGATGCTGCTGTTTGATTGCAGTCTAAATGTCCAGATAATGAAGATTTGGGTACATTAATCTTACTTTCTCTGCCATCCTAAGATCTCCCACTGTTTTACTTGTACTGTGGTATCAGAAGTTATTGATGATGGGTGCGATGGGTTAATCTTTTGGATAATTACTATCTTCTGGGGGTGAGGTTGAAATATCCTAATACGAAGGTTTGTTTCCCATGCAGGGCTCCACATAAAGAAGCTTCACCCCTGAATGTTGACAATCCTTGACCTGTAAGGATGGACTGAAGTAAGGCTTGTATTAAGAATGGGACTTCTGCTTGGCAGATGGGATGTGCAGTAGCAAGCTCTGCCCATTTCCCCTAACTGATAACACTGTTGTGCATGCCCAATTAAAGGGGCAGGTTATGACTTCTTATTGAAATGACACAATCCGATCTAGAAATGCATACATTTTTTAATGCTTAGCTTAGAACTTGGAAACCGTATATACAGAAAATGACCTTTTTACTTTGGTCCAAAAGCACGTAAATAAAAGCAGGAGGACCAAAACATTCTTTGTTGCACATATGTATGCATTATGCTGCTGAAGGGATGTACTGCATTTGTATAGTTGTAACCTGACAACTATTCTATGAAAATCCCCAAACATATCACATCTGTACCAAAATGGGAACAATTTTTCTGCCTCCAGAACAAACTTTTTTTTTATTCTGAAAAATAAAATCCTCTGTGTATGCTGATACAAGTACTATAACTGCACTTTTCTACATACATTAATACCGCATAGAATAGAAATTGCCTGAAAATATGCTTGGCAGCCAGGCAACTTGTTTATCATGGTTTCAATATAATGTACCATCTAAGATGGGCTGCCATTTCCCTTAACCCTCTGTTCTTGCATTTGTAAGTATTAGAATTAAATAAAAGATAGTGGATGGGGGGCAGCAGCCCCCCTTATATGGACAGACAAGTTTTTATTAAAAAAAGTGCATCACTACTGTTTAAACCCACTGCCAATCATTCTGGCCCTACCCACCACCTGTACGCTGTGAAAACACTAGTCCCTTTTCATAATATTACCCTGAAATCATTTTGAAAAATTCTTCTTTAGATTGTCTGAGCTGGTTGCGTGATGTCTAGTTCTGTTTTGAGATGCTTATGTCAGAGACTTAGCTATATAGTACAAGGTGCTTGCTACATATTTTTGAGCCATATTGGGGGTGCTCTCTGATTTGAAAGGTTTCGGGGATTACCACCAGTAACCATGTGGCAACATTTTGTGTACATTGATCATGTATGTTGGCAGATGTTGAAGTGATGTGGTATGACTTCAAGTCATGTGCTTGTATCTGTAACACTTGTAGCTGGTGTAGTAATGCACTATGAAATCGGTACTATGCTTTTGGTAACACAGTTGCTGTCTTTGTTTTTTTTTTTTTTTTTCCACTTAACCTTGGAGTGGGGGTGGAGAAGGATCTCTCTTGAATGTAGAGAGTGGGGATGCCCCCCCATTTGAGAGAATGCGGATGTGAAGACTTGTTAGGAAGAAGTAATCCAGTTTATTTCTAACACCATAATGAAGGCACTGCATCTTTGTTTTAGTAAAGTTGGTGTTGTCTTTCCATTTTAACGTTTTCCTTGTAGAAAGTAAACAAGTCCAGTCTCTTGGCACTTAAAGAAGTTTCCTATATCATGGCCAAGATTTTGGCGCCTCCCCATCCAAATGCTGAAGGCACTATTCTCTCCAAATAAAACTGGTCCCTGTACACTTCCAGTTCAGCAATTTAAAAAAAAATGTATGTATCCTGTACAAGATCCTTTTTTTAGGCACAGGTCTGAGATGAATTTCTTTTTAATGTAGGTCAGAAACTTACAGTCAAGTGTTATTTCAGGTCTTGGTTTATTGAGCTAGTACTCATAAACAGGAACCCATGAAAAATCTTGGCTGCTTACTTTCTGCAGGTTGTGTAGGATGGTTGGTAGTAAATTGTGGCAGGTTTTGAATGTACAACACCACTGCTTCCTTCAAGAAGCTGTGGTTGCAAGTAATTGCAGAGCGACAAGCTCTGTAACTGTTTGAGATTCCCCAAACTTGAAAGGTTTTAATTTGCAATGTAGAATGTTTTCATGAACAGCATATTAGCTCAGCTCCAGAATTCTGGTAATCTGTGCACGTCATACCATTATTTATCAGAATACCTGAAATGCTACAGGAAGAAGAATCCCTGTTGGTTAAAGTGTGTCATGTTTTAGAAAAGCTGTGAACTCCGTTGTGCTAATCTTGAACTGTATCTAACGAAGCAGTAGAACTGTCTGTGCTGCATGCCATATGTACTTCTGTCAGCTGTAGCATGTAAGAGCCAGACAGCCATTACACAGCATAACATTTTTTATCAATTATTAACTGGCATTAATGTAGATGGTGTTTTTTTTCCTGAACAGGCAGGCAGAAACTTGAGAATATGGTTTGTGGACGTGATGACACCAATAACAAACAGCGTATTAATTATTTATATTACTCCATCTAGCAGATGTGAGCAGTGTTCTCCAGATGTGTGATCCAAGTTATCATGTTACACTGCAACCATGTTGTCACTTTTTACTTTGCTGGCCTTACTGTCATGCTGTTAGCCACACACATGTTGAGAACCAATGCAATCCTGACTTATTTTGTACAAACGTCCCTGTATTCTGGCTGCAAGAATCCAAAGCTAGTTACCTACCTGAATGTTGCTGTGTTGTGGTTTTTGTTGTGGTCCCAGACAGACGGTTCTGCTGCAGCGACTTCATCTAGTTTCCGCAACACCTCAGTTTGCTTGGGGAAAGGGCATTTGTTAATGTTGTTTTGCATTTAATATAAACTGCAGAAATGGTGAATAGCAGTTTAAAATGTGTGACCAGTGAAAAAAGGCAGAAAGAATGCACTGTACACTTGACTGCATTCTGCCACTGTACTGCAAAATAATTTAAATGAGGGAGGGTTACATGGGAGGGTTCAGGACAGTCACTTGTCGGTTATGAAAAAAACTTGCCAGAGTGTATATGTTGTACCATAAACTGTGCCTATGAGATGCTGTGCTCGAACAGTTGTAATGAGGTTTGTTGGGTTTATTATGAAAATAGCCTAAATTGCCAGTATGTTATGAAATTTGAATTCTTGACTGATGACTAGTTATTCATATAATCTACATTCATTTGTTTTCTTGTTGACATTTGATTACTGAGAAAGTCCGAGTGGTTAAAAGCCCATTTTCAGCAGAGGCCTAGGGATAAAACTTCCAAATTATTACAGAATTATTTTAAAAACAATAATTTTACAAGCCTCACAAAAAAAATCTGCAATTTAAATAATTATAACAAATTAGTGATAGCTTATATTGAGTGACATTTAATATTTATAGAAATTTTAGTTTGTAGAGAAATTAAAGGCAAGTTAGTCTAATAGAAATAGGAACTACAATATGAAGTGAATTAAAAAAAAAACAGGCTTATATATTTAAAGAAATTCAGAGAAGAGATTTTGAAAGAAGTAAGGAAGTAAGTGATGAAGGGAGAGTAAGGAGGTATAAGGAATGAAAGGGTACTTGTTCACATTTAGGGATCTAGTTTATCCTAGTTGTGAGCAGTAACAGATTTTAACTAGGGAGTCTTTCAGAGTGGTCCCAAAAAAATGGAGGGGAGGGTATTGACCTGATGGATACATGTAAGGAGTTCCAGGCCTTAGCAACATTGTACGACTACAGACAATGCCCAGCACATTTGATAGCTTTAACATGGTTTAAGTTAGTTTTAAGAGTAGTTTTATGTAGGATGTGAGCATAGGTTTGAAGGTGAGAGTGGATGTGCGGATATGTGGCTGTTGGGCAGGGCTGGGATTAGATGTTGAGGAATCCTTGGTTAGAGATGCTTTACTGTCTATAATAAGAGTTGAACTGTGTTGCATTTTTAAGTGGTGAGATCAGGAGAAGGGGTTTGGGTTGAATTTTTGGCTTGGGTGTAAGATTTCTTTAATGGCTGCCCAAATTTTTTTAGGGGGGGTGGTTAACATTCTGAATGTTGTTGTAGTGTAGCTTTTTGTCTTCATTTTATTTGCTGTTTAGTACGATTGCGAAGCATTCTAAAGTTTTCAAGATACTGAGGTGTTTTATATTTTTCCCATTATTTTTGTGCTTTTTTGCTTTAACATTCTACTCTTCTTGGATAGCCAGATTCCATTATTTGTTTTTAGTCTGTTCCTTTTAGGAGGTTTAATTTTTATAAGCCTTTTCACAAAGTAATAGAAGTTCACACACATGCTGACTTCTACTAGACTGATGGTAGCATTTCCTTGTGGACTGGAAAAGTAACTGTTTTGCTGTTCTTTACATATAAATACGATCTGAAGTGGCATTTTTCTCATGTACAAATAAGGGGAGCAGTTTATGATGCATATATCTGGGTATTGTTTTATGGTAACGTAGTCCGTAATTAATTGGTGCATTCCACTGTACTTTTCCTGCAGATACATATAGTTTAAGAGGTTCATTTCAGCATTGGTAGTTTCTTGCATAACAAGTATCTATTTTTCATAAAGTCAAATTTCCATCCAGTGGCAGTCAGCTGATACAGGCAGATACCTGAGCAGTCCAGCAGTCTTTGTAGCTAGTAGGATTTGTGAAAGTTAAAGTGAATCAGTAAGAGCCGGTGTTTCCAGGGAGATGGAATTAAACTGCAGCAATGCTTCAGTCATTGCACCTAGAAATTGCAAAGTAAATGCCACATTACTAAAGTAAGAGTTTCCATGTAAAATGTAGGGCACGATTAAGTGCCAAGATTTACTAAGAAGCACTATTGTGTACACAAGTATAGATCTGAAAAATTAGAACAAGGCAAAAATATTGCCTGCTGCTCTTAGATACCTTGTATAGTAGGCATTTTGAATGCAATAAGGGATTACTTGATTATCTTGCTGGCTCTTTAACACATTCGTAGCCTCAGCCAGTATCACTGTCTCAAAGGTGTGAGTAAGTCTGCATATTCCCAAGGATTATGCTGGGTGCCAGTGTTGGAATTTTTGGTAATTCCTGATAACCTACAGTTTTATGTTGTATGTCATCTTTGTGAAATGGTTCTGTATATAGTCAAGAATTCTGCTAGGTATCTTACCTGCTCTGTAGGTATCTCATTAGCTTTGTAAAGAGAGAGACTCTGTATGAGATTAAAAGTTATATTTGGTATCACAGTTTATGGCCTTTGCTGGTTATGTGAAGTAGCTTTTTTATGTTTGTTTGGTGACAATCTGTAAAGATTTCCATTTACAGAATGAAAAAAGGGACAGTAGTAGTTTGCAATCAAAAATGGCTGTATTTACTATATAACTTCTATAGAAGCTGTAATGTTTTATTTATCTACTACTCTGCGTAACTTGTTTTCAGAAAGAACCTTATGATAAAGAAATGCAGCATTGCTGGAATTGGTGCAGTAGTGACTTGTATGGCATTCAAATTCGTCATGAATTCTGCAGAGGTTTGAGAATTTATTAGCGTGAAGAACTTTACAAAGATTGTAAGGATGCAGCTGTTCAGAATCTAAGTCAGACATTTTGAAAAATTAAATCTTTTGCTTTTTTAAGGCTTATACTTGTGCTCAGACTAGCAAAACATTGAGAACCATAGACTGTTACTTTGATCAAAAGCTATATTGCCCAAACTGTGTTGGAACTTTCTGATTATCTTAAATGTTTTGCTTTGGAGGATGTTATCTGAATTAAAAAAAAAAAATTTGACCTAAACTTAGCAGGAAATGAAGTGCCAGGACTTCTTTGCCAAAAGTAAAACTAGTTTGTCTGAATGAAAAGTACTGATTTACTACCCAATGTTGCTTCATTTTTGAGAACCGCTCGAATGTCCCCTAGTGATGTGACCCTTCCATAAAAAATTAGCACTGTGCGACCTGTTGCACAGAGTCGGTGATTTCATGCCTGTAAATTTTGTCCAAATTTTTTTGTAACTGCTAAATCGACTTTAATGTCATTTTAAGACTGACGGTAATCTTTATTAATTGATAACATTAGGACAAGCTGTCTGAGAATCTATTTGATATACTCTTGGACAGAGAATTTTAATTTGTGTGTACATTTTCTAAGTCTGTTGCCTAATTTTTTAGTTTTATTTTTAAAGGCTTCTGGCCGGCTGCTCAGTAATTTTTATATGGAGGAAGTTACCAAAAACTGATTAATTATAACTGCTGTCTGCCATTTTTTGAAAAGGGACTACTTATTCATAGCAATGGTAAGTTAATTGTATGGTTGGCTCATTTTGAGAGATTTATAGTTGCTGATTGATCCTGAATGTGCCAGATTTGTGGCTGGTGTCAGCATGTTAGTGAATGCAGAAAAGGATAGTGACTCAGAAAAGATATTAGCCCCCTACTGGACAAGAAGTAGTGGTACAGAAAAGATATCTCCTGGAAATCATTTTGTGTGTCTGTGTGTGCACTCACATGCATCTCTGTTCTGAGCGTCTGTGTGCATGTGTGTGTTCAAGAGTGTGAAAAGAATAGATTAACTAGTAAGGTAACTAGGAATGAACTGTATGAAGTCCTTGGAAACCATTGGTTCTAGTTTTGATTTCCAGCTGGACAGTGTGAACCTTATTTGGATGTATAGGGCAGGGGATGGATTTTATAAACCGGAATTCTAAACTGTCTGTGTACCTTTGCAACCACAAGATAAATGGGAAAAAAATAGTCTGCAATGCATGTGGAAGTTGGAAAACTGGCAGAAAAGTGAGGTCTGTAGAGTACGGAAACATGTCCATAGCACAGCTGGTTCAAGTGTAAATCAAAGATACTCATGCATGCTGTAAGCCACCATGTGTCCATGTGAAATGCATTCTAGTGAACCTGGATACAGTCTGGTAATGGCTGCAGGTTCAGAGCACACAGCAGAAAAGCAGCTTGTTCCATCCCCAGATCTCCAAAGGTAACTGAACTGCAGAAAGTGGAGCTGAAGCTGAAATTCCTTAATAACAAAGCAATCGAAGAGCATGGAATTGCTATAGGTACAAAGAGAGCTGTAGTAAAGCTTTGTGATGGAGAGAGTGAAGGAGCAAGAGGAAGGAAAAGCAATGCTAGCATGAGCAAATGGTGCTCACTGTCAGCAGATGAGTAGCATGGGTGAAAACTCACTCCTAGGTGCCAAGACCTCCATTAAATTGTTCCCTTAGTGTAAAGAGAGGAATGATTTTGATAGTTTTGGGCATTTGAACATATTTACCATTGGTAACAAATAGACCAGGTGCAGTGGATGAGTTTTTTATCCCTTCTGTGTCTCAAAATTTGGGTTGTATGCATAATACTTAAACACAGCTCTGTAAAGTTAGGCTTTTTATTTTAAGAAGCACTGACAAAGGCAGAATTATGTAAAGAAAGCCGGGATCCACTCTAATCAATGCTGAATAACTGCTCAAACTAAATGATGGTCGGTCTGTCTGCCTGTCTGTTAAAGAAACTTTCAGCTGAAGTGTTCTCATGCCAGTCTGTTCTGCATCATACTTGAGTTTACAGTAATGGTTTATTTATTCAGTACATTTTCCAAGTAAGAAAAACAAGAATGTAAAAACAGTAGAAAATATTCAGTATGCTATCTGTTAAGTAAAACTGCTCTCATTTTTATAAAGTTGAGGTATATTGCTAAGCCTTTTCACCTTGCTGAATACCTGCAACAGATGAGAATAAATTGTCAAGAGCTCTTGTATTTTATAAGGCCCTATTACTTGGCAGTTCAAGATATTGGCAAGTTAGCGCAAACATTATACTAGACTTTGTAGTAAGGAGCTCATTTTAACTCTGCACAGCAAACGAAGTTATGAAGTCATGTGCCCAGGTACTACCACACATCTTGGTTGCTTCCCGTACCGGTCAATGGTAACTGCCATTATCTTGCACTAATTCATGACAAAACACATCTGCCCAATTTACATAGACTCACACCAACTAATGTACTGTGCAAAGAGTCTTCTGCTACAAGAGCATTCCTATAGCTTATTTGATGTATAGTGAATGGAAACTGCGGTTTATTTTTAATCATTGTTAAAGCTCCGATTAGAGAACTTCATGACTTTAATTTGCCTCCATAATGTTCCCAGTTTAGGACTGGGCCACAGTGTAGGGTTTGTTTTGCAGCCCTCTCCACCCCCATACTGCAGTAAGATGCAGAGAAAACTCTTGCATTTTTATATGTATGTACATGTTTCCTATTAAGATTATCAGGTGATTAGAACCAGTGATATTTGTATTAGAAGTACATTTTTATGAGGTTACTTTGGTAGATTAGATTGTCAACACAAAGCCTGTGCTTTAGGGGTAACATAGGATTTACTCTAAACTTACTAGACTCCGATTATAGGTTAAGCCTTTGAATTCAGTCTGCTACCTAGCTTAGCATCGCAATGTTGTATGAGCTGTAAAAAAATGTCAACTAAAGACTCCCGCACTCCGTAGAGTCTGTCCAAGTGCTTCAGCTAAGACCACCAAGCTGCTTCCCTACCACAGCTCGTTCTGCTCCCTGTGTTGTCTCCCAAGCAGTTTTTGAACACTTCTTATGCCATCAATAGCGTGCTGAAGAACCATACCACTCTTAAATTTGTCGTCTTTAACAAAGCACTGTTTTCATTTCTTAATGAAGTCGTCCTTTGAGTGCCCTTCTCAGTTATAACTTTGGTCACAGTGACTAGGTGAAATGTAATGTATTTGTGCACGTATGTGTGTGGGTGTATGTGCTATATATTTCAGTAATGTAGAGTAGGTGTATATTGTCTGCTGGACATTCTAAAATAACCAGTAGTTTTCCATGAGATGGCAGAGTACCAGGAGAAAACCTGTGCAGACACATGGAGAGCATACAAACTACATGAAAACAATGGAGATAAGGATTCGATCATAGGCCTTGGAGCTTTGATGTAAAAATCTTGCATTCATGGCCATTGTGCCACCTTTTGTATGAAGCGGTGTTTCAAGCATTACTTTAAATGATCACCTGCTGTCCATTTCTTTTTCCTTGTCATGTGCTTCCTCCTTAATCTGCACGTCCTTCCTGCCCTGGCAGCAGTATAGTGTATGTGTACTGTATTTCGTGCATCTCTTAATCTACACTGGTTTTTGAACCTTACCCCATTCTTTTCCCACCCCAGCTGTGTAATTAAACTGTCTTTGCCATCCTGATTTCCCTCTGGAGGCTGTATGTGTTACTTCAGATCCACTCTGTTGTGTAGCTTTGGAGTCTAGTCTTTGTACTTTTCAACCCACCATCTTTTCTTTTTTCAGTGCCCTTTCACATTGCCTGTTCTGATAGGTCACTTCCTAAAGACCGATTTCCATGGGGTCCTCCCACCTTCAGAATATGGTGGTAATTAGCTTTGCTGCATTTAAATTCCAGTTGTTGCTCCTATATGCTTACCCTGTGGACCCTTTAAGGTATCTTTAGAGACTACTGCCAATATCCATGATTTTCACAGTAACCATTCATATCTGTAAAATGTAGGTTGATCTTTTTGTCTAAACCCTGTTTGATTTTTACCATGGAAATTGTAAACAACACAGAACAGTAGCAAATCTCATATTTCTTAATTGATTTTTTTTGTCTTAACCATTTATTTTGCAGCAGCTTTTTTCTGCTGCTGTCAGACAGTTTTAATTTGGCTCGCCCCATTTTTGAAACCATCTTTCAGAAGACTTATGGATGAAGCAGATCCCCAGGGTTCCCTTTGTTCTAATTAGTGAGCAAATCCTAGCTTTTCTACATTGAGGCGATGAATAGAAGGGACAAGGTGTAAGAAAACTAAAATTAAAGCCCTGAAAATCGTATTTTAAAACAGTCAAAGCCATTGTTTTCTTGCTATCTTATTTTCTTAAAATTTTCTGAATATGGATTATGTAGCAAACCCCAACCTCTATCCAGTCACAGTAAATGTCTGTTCTCACATTACTTTTACATTTTTTTTTAAAGCAGATTAAATTGTTGCACCTTTCCTGTATGTAGCATGCCATGACTGTCATATTGTTGACCCTATCCATTGTTGAATCTCTCTAATGCGTCACCTGCTTTGCTTGTGTCTCACACTGTACATGTCAGTAGAGTCGATAGTAAAATGCATAACTATAGGATGTTCTTCATGTTTCACTGTTGCAGTCATTACATTTGGGTAATCTGCTGGCAGGTTGCCCTCAGTCGGCCTGAATATCAAAGTCTTGGGTCCCACGTCGGTTTCTATCTCCACTTCTGACGTCATGGAAGAGGAGAGCAACCGATGCAGGACCCAAGACTTTGATATTCAGGCCAACTGAGGGCAACCTGCCAGCAGATTACCCAAATGTAATGACTGCAACAGTGAATACACTCAAACATCTACATTTATGGTAAGTGTATACAACTGTACTTTCACTGCCAGTTTGATCTCCTCATAGCTGAAGAGGACCTTTGGACCAGTGCATCTACATGGCTAACAAATGTGAAATAAAATAAAACTGCTTCAGGTTGAATTGATTATTGGACAGAGAACTGATGTTCTGGAATCCTTATCAGCTTGATGCTCAGGACATGAAATTCTCTGCACAGTAAGTTTAATTTTGTAATCCACATTTTTGCAAGAGAACTATAAAAGGTGACCTGCTAAACTGATTATGAACAGCACTTAATTTAAAGTGAAGTATATATGCATATCTCTAAATCTCTTCTTGTTTACTCTTCTGTAAATAGCAATAAAACATTTCATTTAGTAATCTTGACTAATCTGTTTATAATTCCTTGCCCTTCATTGAAGAAACTTCCTGTCCTTTTCCTCCTGTGTTTGCCCATGAATCTGTCTGAAACATATTTTTACACATGAGCACATGCATAAAAAGCTACTAATTCAGCTTTGTTGCCTTTTTTCTACTAATATTATAGGCCATTTACTCATCCCCTCCCCACCTTACCACCATCATACACTTCACATAATTTGTATGGGCCTTCACATCTTCCCATATTATTTCTGTTGTCCTACTAATTTTGTCCTATTCCAACACTTATGTCTTGTCTTGTCATTCTCTTCCTTATGGATTATTTTTGAAATGCACTTCTTTTTTCCACCTTTTCTGCATGTGGTCAGGGTTTTGTCACTTATTGCTATCTCTCCCTGTTTAGTGCCACTCTCCTACCTTTCTTCAACACTAGTGCCTGACTGTCGCAGGTCTTCTCTCGTACAATCTGGCCATCTCTTTACTGGACACCCTCATTTTTTGTTGTTTTCTTTCTGTCTGTCCCAAATCTTCTTCACCATATTATCTTTTGCTTTCTTGCACATGTGCCCGAACTGTAATCTGTCCTATTTTTGACTTTTTCTGTAATTGGAGCTAATTTTGCTTCTGCTATCTCCTCATTTCTTTCTCTGTCCCACAGTGTGTATCCTGCCACCCTCCTCAGGCACTTCATTCCCATCACTTCTAGCTTTCTCAGCTGCTCTGCCTTTACTGCCCAGGTTTCTGTACCATACAGTAATACTGGGTGCACCACTGTTTTAGACATCTTGCTTTTCAGCTCCATTGGCATTCTTCTGTCATACACTACCTCATCATACACTGCCTCTGACCCTGTGCCAGTTGGCTGCAGCCCCTCTGATTCTAGCTTTAACCTTATCATTCAGCCTTCCCTTCAACCACCCCTCCCAGATACTTGAATCTGTTAACCTGTTCCACTGCTTTCCCTTCTATCTCTAAGTTTTCAGATGTTCATCGTGCATTACAGCTGCAGTAATTACATATGGGGTTTTCAGCCGGCAGGCGGTCCCTCGGTCGGCCGAATTCCAAAGTCTTGGTCCGGCGTCGGTTGTTGTCGCGTACTCTTCTGACGTCAGGAAGGCTAGAGTATAAAAGACACAGCCGACGCCATCTTCTTCAGTCTTTTTTGCCGCACGGTGCCCGAAGCAGAAGCAGTTCGCAAGTGCCGGTCGGCCAGCTCCTGAATTACGAAAAAAATTTGGAACCGAAGTCTTCATTAAAGCTAAGTACCCCGTTGGGGAATCTTTTCTTGCCTCAGACCGATGTCAGAAAAAGTTAATAATTGTATTTCTTGTGGGAAGCAAATACCGCATAAGGATTTCCATTCCCTTTGCATACCTTGTTTGGGCCCAGACCACGACGTCTCGGGCTGCGCTGTGCTACCTTCAATAAACGCACTATCAAGCATCGGACGGAGTTAAGCCCAACACTATTTTGGCAAAGCGTTTAATTATAAAATGTCGTCGGATACTCCGACTACCGCTATGTCCAGAAAACGCAAAGAAAAGGACCGTCAGTCGAGAACTGCGGTCTCCACCGACACCACGCCGAAACAAGCTCCACGTGGGCGGTTCTCAGTGAGACGCCTTTGCAGTCCCTGACTACCGGCGACACTCCCTGGCGGGTCTTCTGTACCTGAGACCGCTGGTTCTTCGGTCCTTTCCCAAACTACAACCGAAGCCCCTGCTCATGTCGAACCCACCAATGTGGATAGATCTACATCCACCCATGGTGTATTTAGGCCTTCATCTTCATTCTCCATCAAGGCCTTTACAAAAGCCAAATCAGCCAAGCAACTTTCTAGGCCTGCCTCACAAGGCCCAAGACCTGGGCCTTCACCTAAGAAGCACATGCTTAAAATGGCTGAAGACCTGATCACTCTTATCAGAGGCTCACAGGCCCCTCCGGACAAGAGACCCAGAGTAGAGGAGGATTCTCCTCCTTCTGACCAAGAATCCATTTTATCAGAACATTCTGATGCTGAAGAACAATCTTATTCACCCTTTGAGGATTCGGATGCAGAGCAGTCTATTCCTTCTGTATCCCCCCCTGAGGATTTTTCCTTTGGGGAAACTTTACACTCCTTGAGGAGAGCACTTCCATTGGGAAGGCCAAGACTTTTCAGACTCCAAGAAAAGGCTTAGGGAATTCCTCTGGTTACCTCAGCATAGACCTCTGGCTATTCCTCCTGTTTTGGAGGTTTTGGATGATGTATACTCGGAGGCCTGTCTTAATCCTGATTCTCTGCCTCCTGCACCAGTTAAGCCGGATAGGTATTACAGAGTTCCTAATTCTCATCAGTTCCTCTATAAAGGCCATAATGCAGACCCTGAAACTATTTCTCAAGGCCCTAAAGGAATTAAGGCTTCCACGGCCAAGAATCCACTACCTGAAAGGGAATCTAGATCTCTAGAAAGGTGGGGTAAGAAGGTTTACACCTCGGCCACCCTTGCCATGAGGGCCTTAAACTGCCAGTTTCATATGATTAAATATCAGCAATTTCTGTTATCACAATTAAAAACCAAAATGTCACAGCCTGAACAACCACATTTAAAAGAGTTGCAAGATATGATGCATAGTGCTGAACAAGTGGGCAAGCACACCTTACAATGTGGTTATGATGCCCTAGAGGCCTCCAGCAGATCGGCCGCCACCGGAGCAGTCATTCGCAGACATGCATGGCTAAGGGAACAAAATCTTCCAGACCAGGTGAAAGCAAAAATTCTGGATGCACCGTTACATAAGGATGTTCTTTTTGGTGGTAATGCTGAGGACATTTTACGTAAAATGGAAGAAAAGGCAAAATCTATGCAAACTGTCAAAGCTTTCTTACAGGTTCAGCCACCAAGATTCAGCAGGAATTGGCCGTCAAAAAACTGGTCCTTTCCAACCACTGACAAAGCCCAAAGAGGCAGATACAGATGCGGAAGGGGCAGAGGACAACCCCAAGGGTCCTACAGAGGCAGACAATGGCAATCACCAACACCAAAAAGTGGTGACGACAGTGCACAGCAGTACAGAAAGCAGACTCAATGACTCCCTCATTTCCATGCCAAGCAGAATTCAACTGGCAGCACCTTTGGGAGGAAAACTGGCACTATTTGCAAACAATTGGCATATTGTCACAACAGACAAATGGATTCTGGACATAATAAACAGAGGCTACAAATTTCATTTTCACACTCTTCCAAAAATGAGAGGCATGCCAAACCTACCACAAAATCAAAGGGTAGAGGCACAACTACAAATCGCAAAGCTCCTAAACATGAGGGCTATACAAAAGGTACCTACGCACCAACAAGCACAAGGTTTTTATTCAAGGCTTTTCTGGTGCCAAGAAAGGCGACTGGAGACCCATTCTGGACTTATCCATTCTCAACACATTTCTTCTAGTACCAAAATTCAAGATGCTCACATTACAGCAACTCCTTCCCATGCTGGGCAAGGGGTTTTGGCTGGTAACATTGGACCTCAAGGAGGCATACCTGCATGTCCCAATCAGACAAAGTTGCAGAAGATACCTCAGATTTCTTGCAGGTTCAAACCACTACCAATTCTCTGCATTGCCCTTTGGCTTATCTGCTGCCCAGAGTATTCACCAAGTGCCTGGCATCAGTGATTGCATACTGCAGACTTCAAGGGATACAAATTTACCCTTATCTGGACGACTGCCTGATCCAAGCGGACAGCAAACACTTCTCAAACATCTGGCATATGTGACACGCTTACTGCTTTCTCTGGGATACACCATCAACAAGGAGAAATCAAAGCTAACACCCTCTCAGAAAATAACCTTCCTGGGTGCCAACTTGGACACAAACACCCAGATGGCTTACCTAACAACAGAAAAACAAGGGCAACTATCTCGTTACTTCAAAATGCTTGCAAAAAGTACCAGGCTTACTGCAAGGAGAATCCTGCAGGCTCTGGGATTCATGGCATCTTGCATTCTTCTAATCCCATGTGCAAAGCTGCACATGAGGAAACTTCAATGGTACCTAAAAAATCTATGGTCTCAACACAGTCACAGCTTAGAAGTGGAGATTCCAATAATTCCCTGTCTTCAAAAGGAATTCATATGGTGGGCCCAAGCATGCCAAGTAAACAAAGGCCTCCCATTCTGCAAGCCTCAAGCTACACAAGTCATAACCACAGGCGCCTCAGATTACGCCTGGGGCACATGAAGGACAGGTGCATTCAGGGCAGATGGCCCCAAACAGAAAAGCACCTTCACATCAATCAAAAAGAAATGCTGGCAGTAATAAATGCAATTTCAGCGTTCAGAGAATTCCTGCATCCAGGACAACTGCTCATAAGAACAGACAACACCACAGTAATGTGGTACATAAACAAACAAGGAGGGACTCATTCATACCCCTTGTGCAGACTAACCATGACTCTTTGGAATCTAGCTCTGGAAAGACAAATGGAACTTCAGGCTCAGTACCTGCCAGGAATGGAAAACACACTGGCAGACACTCTGAGCAGGCATATGACAGACCCTCACGAATGGAAGCTACATCCACACGTATTCATGCAGATTGTTCAAGCGTGGGGAAGGCCAGACATAGACCTTTTTGCCTCCCACAAAAATCATCAATTAAAAAAGTTTTGCTCAAGGACCTTCCACCCAAAGGCTTGGAAAGTGGACGCCCTTTCATTCACATGGACAACTTGGTCAGTTTATGCATTCCCACCACTACCTCTGCTGCCCAAGGTGCTTTTGAAAGCAAGAACAGACAAGCCGAGGATGATACTGATTGCTCCAGATTGGCCGAGACAACATTGGTACCCACTATTGAGGAGCCTAACACACTCCTCCGTGGCCCCTGCCTCTAACACCTCTACTGCTGACGCAGAACAATTTCAAAACCCTACACAGTCAGCTGAAAACTCTCAGCCTAGCTGCATGGAAAATTCCTTAACTTCACATCAGACACTACTCTCCAAAGAAGTGCAGGATGTCATTTTGGAGGCTAGAAGACCATCTACAAGAAAATCTTACTCCGCAAAATGGAAGCTGTTTTGCTGTTGGAATGAAGAACGAGGACAGGATCCTAGAAAATTAAACCTGCCTCAGATTTTACAGTACCTAACTGAACTTTGGAGCAAGGGACTTTCATTTTCCTCAATCAAGATACATGCCTCAGCAATCTCTGCAGAATTCAATATGGATCCTCCTTTATTCTCACACCCACTCCTACGACAGTTCCTCAGAGGGGCTAAGAACATAAGACCTCCAAGGAAACAACCAGTGCCAGCTTGGGACCTTAACTATGTACTGGAAAAATTGACATTGCCTCCCTTTGAACCAGCTGCTTCAGCAGAATTACAATATTTGTCCTGGAAAACAGCTTTTCTCCTGGCCATCACTTCAGCTCGTAGGGTTTCTGAGTTACAGGCCCTCATGGCGGTGCAGCCATTCCTCATATTCCATCAGGACAGGGTTTCCCTGCGTACTAACCCTTCCTTTATGCCTAAAGTAGTATCTAGGGTAGCCCTAAACCAGGCCATACACCTTCCTACCTTCTACTCTAATCCTCAAAACAAAGGGGAGAGGCTGCTTCATTCTTTAGATATCCATAGGCAGCTACGTTACTACTTGGACAGAACCAAACCATTCAGAAAATCAGATCAACTCCTAGTTTCCTATGCTGTGGGGGGTCAAGGGAAACCTGTAACTAAACAGACCATTTCCAAGTGGATTGGTCACTGCATACGCTTCTGTTATTCCTATCATGGAAAGCTCATACCTACTGGTATCAGATCACACTCCACTAGGGCCACAGCCACCTCTACAGCCTTCCTCAGAGGAGTGCCTACTAAAGATATCTTGGAGGCAGCCACTTGGAGTTCTGTACATACCTTCACAAAGCACTACCATCTGCCTTTATACTCCAGAACAAGAGCAGGCTTTGCTACTGCAGTTTTGCAGGGCATTCTAGCTCAACCCAGTTCCGTATAGTACCTACCACCCTATACATAGCTTTGGGATTCTACCCATATGTAATTACTGCAGCTGTAATGCACGATGAACATAGTACAGTTTTGTACCTACCATAAATGTAGATGTTCGAGGGCTATTACAGCTGCAGTACAGGTTTCCCACCCTCCTTCCCCTCTTGGTAAGACCTTGAGGTTTGAATAACTATTCATACCTGCTGACTGGGTTATCCTGCTATGTTTTATTTGCTTACTTTTGTGTATTACACTAATTTATGTATTGCCTTCCTTTTGGGGGCACCTGACATCTGGGGCAAGAAAGGCTGAAGAAGATGGCGTCGGCTGTGTCTTTTATACTCTAGCCTTCCTGACGTCAGAAGAGTACGCGACAACAACCAACGCCGGACCAAGACTTTGGAATTCGGCCGACCGAGGGACCGCCTGCCGGCTGAAAACCCCATATGTAATTACTGCAGCTGTAATAGCCCTCGAACATCTACATTTATGGTAGGTACAAAACTGTACTTTTCTTCTAATTTCTTCCATTTACTGCTCTCATTACTGTCTTATCTGTACTGTTGTTTCATCCCACTTGCTTTCAGTTTAGCATTCCATTACCCTATTCTTTGCTGAAGTTCTTGCTCAGAGTCTGGCTGTAATGCCACATTATCTGCATACAGCAGCTTTGTTGACCTATCCCCTTCGCCCTTGTTTGTTAAAGCAGTCCATCACCAGTGTGAACAGCAGTCAGCTGAACCCTGATGTACACCCACTTCTACGAGGAACCCATTTGTATGACCAAACATTGTTCATACTTGAGTCATTGGGTCCTTGTACATAGCTTGCAGTATTTCTACCAATGTTTCAGGATTTCAGACCATAGATTCATAGGTTCATAGATTAGTACTAAGCTACCTGCCCTTGCGAGCCATTTTAAGCTTAGCTAGTTATCCCTTGTGAGACTCAAACCCTGCACCTTGTGTTTGTAGGGCAAACACCTTAACCATTAGGCCACCCTCCCAACCAACTGCAGGACTGCCCAAATCAGCTTTCTTGAGACCTTTTCATGTGCTTTCTCCAATCCTAGGAATGCCCAGTTGGGCTTTTTCCTCATTTTTTTAGCTTCTTCTCAAGTGTCTGTCTCACTGCAAGCATCGTGTTGATTGTGTTGCATCCTGATGTGAATCCAAACTGCTCCTTTTCCATCCTTCTGCTGTGTGTAATCATTTCAGTCACTGTCTCCAGAATTCTCATGTAGTGTGATAGGAGTTTGATATCACTATAGTGCCCAGAGTTGTGAATGTCCTCTTTGTTCTTGAACACTGAAACTAATATGCTTATTCAGTCAGCTGGGATAAGCTTTTCTTGTTATATTGGTATGAGTACCCTCAGGAACCATTTTTCCCCTATCTCACCCAACATCTTGATCGTATCTGTTGTGACCTCATCTGACTCTGGTGCTTTCCCGGACTTCATTTTCCTTAGTGCTATTCTTTCTTCTCTTATGGTGGGATCATCCTCTTCTCCGCCGTGGGCTGTCTCTGGGGAGTACAGCATCTGTCGGGTTTTCTTTTGTTCAAAATTTGCTGGAAATGCTCCTTCCATCTGCCTTTGATGTCCTGTGGACTGGTGAGCAGTGTGTTGCTGGCATCCCTTATGAAAGATGTCCGACTATCTTTATTTTTCTGTCTTTGGCTTGCAGCCTGACTGTTTGTGACAGCCATTAATTCACTTTTCCAGAAGTTGATAGAGTGCCTCTAATGCCTTGTTCTTTGCTAATGCATCTGCTCTCTTAGCTTCTTTATTAGCCAACCAGTGTTCTTTCCTAGCCTGGTCTGTCTTTTCTACCTCTCACTTTTATCTAAACTCCTTTCTTTTGATTACATCCTAGACGTCTGCATTCCACCACCAGCTTTCCTTGTGTATCTTCTTTTCATACCTGGCTCGGCCACAAGTCTGTTCTGTACTCCTTGCATAAGCTGTTTTGAGGCACTGCCATTCTTCTTTGACTCCAACTGTTTCCTCTTCTTGAGGTGATAGAGCCCCGAGTAATTCCTAGTGCTTTGTCTCCCCTAGTCATCTTCAGCCCTGATCTCTGACCTTGGAGCCTTGTCTGACCATTGCTTGCAGTGGTTTATGCTGTGGGCTGACTGTTTCACTGAGAATGACTTTGCAGTGGCTGATTCCAGCCCAGTGTCCTTTCCTTACTAGAAAGAAGTCTACTCTATTTGCCTGTTTACCACTTTTGTATGTGATCCTGTGACTGGCATTAGCTAACACATGGTTCAGAAACAGGCAATCTATTTGCCAGACAGAAGTCTAGGATGGCCTCTCTTTTATTCCTGTTGACCCACCCATGTGGACACAGGCTGTCCTCCTATCCTGTTCTGTTCGGCCTGATATGTGCTTCTGTCACACTTTATATCAGCACCATTTCCTGTTGTCCTGCTTTTTCTAGTAGGTCCAGACCGTCCAGCAACTGTTGTCTGAATGTACTTCCTTCCTTCCCATCACAACCCTAGTGTGGTGACATAGGCTGTGATTATGAATACTGCTGTATCAGTACACTGGGGTCTGATTGCCATGAGTCTGTTACTAATTCTGATGACATCTCTCAAGGTCTTCTGAAGCCTCTCCTCACTGCAATTTGCATAGCATTTCTAGCCTTTCCTCCTCCTCCACAGTATTAGATTCTGGTTCCCAAGCCAAGTGGCTCTGCTGCACTATCATTCCCAAGCCAAGTGGCTTTGCTGCACTATCCTTCCATCCTGTTTCCTGGATACATAGGATATCCAGCCTCCTCCCTACCATCATGTCATCCACTTCCAAGCTTCATCCCGTCAGTAAACCTACACAGAGTGTGTCAGTTCTTAGTTCATGTTTGCAATTGATCGGTTTTACATCCAGCTTTCACTCAGCAGAACTATCCCATGTAACGGGATTCCTCATCCTTCCCCATCTGTATCCCCACCATAGATGTGAGCTTCTCTGATTTCACAGCTGGAAGTGACTGTTAACGTTCCAGTAGAATGCTTCTCCACTGTTTTATTTGCATATTAGTCCTGCTTACAAGTCCGTCCTCGTTCTTTCCTGTACGTGATGATGTGTGTAGGATAAGACTGGCCTCCCTCCTTCCCTTAAAAGTCGTACTTCACATGTAATCTCTCCTTTTTCATCACCAGCATCTTCTATGCTGAGCTTCATCCCATTGTGAAAGTGCATTCAGTTTACAGACCATCTCCTTGTTGCATCGGAAATGGCAGTTACGGTAAGTAAAGTAAATACACTTGTACAAATGAAGTATTCATGGCATTTACTCCTAATTACAGGTGGTGTGCCTTCAAACCGCTCACAAGTGGGTATGGGCTGTGTGACAGTGGGATCCCTCCAAGATTAGTCTCTCCACCTTGTGTGTATTGAGTGCTTGTGTAGGTTGCTGCACCCCTAAAGCCCTGAATTGGAGTGGTATCCTGTCCAGGATTACATTTTGCAGCTTGTCACTAGTGAGGACAGGTGTAGGCTCTGATCCCCTACAACCATGAATTTGATGGTATGGTACTAGAGTGTGAATGAATGACAGGATTTTGTTATGGTTTTACTGAGTCTGTGTAACGTATGTGGAAGGCTCATTCGCTAATTGCCTGCATAATCCATTTTGGGGTCGCATGAAAACTAGAAGCTGCTCCAACTCCACGGATTGTAAGGCAGAGGAACTGTTGACTGATTGGGAATAGGACTCTTTCTACACATACTCTCACACTCGCGTTCAGTCTGTGACACACACACACACACACACACTCTCTCTCTCTCTCTCTCTCTCTCTCTCTCTCTGTCTCTCTCTCTCTGTCTCTCTCTCTGTCTCTCTCTCTCTGTCTCTGTCTGTCTCTCTCTCTCTCTCTCTCTCTCTGTCTCTGTCTGTCTCTCTCTCTCTCTCTCTCTCTCTCTCTCTCTCTCTCTCTGTCTCTCTCTCTGTCTCTCATGCACTTGCACTCACACACACACCTGTGGTTATTTTTGAAGCTTCAGTTCATCCCTGTCTGGAGAGATTGTAGACTGCAGGTAAAGCTCCTTGATGAAAAGAATGAAGAACTAAGCACTGTAAGGTAGCAGCAGTTTACAATAATACTAAAATAGACTTTCGTAAATTTCTGTAATAAAATGTATTCATTTCAGTTTCTCTGCATTGCACTGTTGCGGGCTGCCAAGGAGTTGCTCTCACTACTCCCAGAGAGCGCAAGGTAGAGAAACTTATCCTGGTTAGAAACTTGGTCTATTAAGTGGGCACACACCCACTCACTGCACAGCATGGATACCTGAAATCACTTTAAGGATCTCCAGTTCACCTATAGCATGTTTGTGAGGCTGTAAGATAAAACAGGTTG
The DNA here is from genome assembly GCF_019279795.1 of Protopterus annectens. Taxonomy (NCBI): domain Eukaryota; kingdom Metazoa; phylum Chordata; order Ceratodontiformes; family Protopteridae; genus Protopterus; species Protopterus annectens. The sequence continues at coordinate 1,104,450,190 of NC_056746.1, forward strand.
CCCACACTAGCAGAAATGTGGCATGCAGACCACTTAGGGAAAGTTCTAAGTTTTTCCCCAGTGTACAGACCCGGATGTGATTAATTCACCAGCCTATGGCTCTTGGAAGTGTGAATTTTTAGTAAGTTATCAATAGTCTAACATTTCATAGATTATTGATGTGGGAATGCACTGTTATCCTGTTTTGCATGTACTGTTTATAGAGTTAATGTGGCACTTAATCAGTGACCTTCCATTTAGGGCAGTGCCTAACCTCCACCTCCTGGTATGAGCATATCGTATCTTAAGGTATGCAAGTGCCTTTTCATATGCTGAATGGCGGTGGCAGAAGAACTGTTTAAGAGTGGAACCTATATTTTAGCTTCTAGTAAATTTATTGGTAAATGGTTTAAAATTTAGTGCGTAGCATTCCTGAATAGTAAGGTTTGAAAGACTAAGTCTAACTTTAGAGTGTTTGGGAAGTTAGAATACTCAAACAAGATGGAACTGGTGTTATGACTGTCACTGCTTCTCAGTTTACACTTCAGTCTTCATTTAAGAAATCTAACTATAAATTCCCAGTGCATGTCGTGCAGGTCATCTTTACTTTGCAGCAGTCTTGTTTCACAAATTATTCACTTCATAAACTGCCGTCCCTATGAAATAGAGGAAGAATTCATGTCCCAGATGGAAATTATTGATGATTGGATGTACTATGAAATGTCGAGGTCAGCAGTAACAAGAATGTGTTCCATTTAATTTCTATAAATATGCTTTTAAAAAGAAGGAAATAGATTTATGAGCATTTGAGAACTGCAGTACACATCCATCAGCATCCCAGTTTATGGCTGTTTGCTTTTATCATGGCAAGATTTTTATTGGATAAATAGAAATAACCTGCTTAAGTCAACTGCAAGTCATTAGATGAGTCTATTAATAGATTGCTAAATGTATACACTCTCTTGTACGCGCACACTATCTCGCACTCACTTTCACAGATTCTTTTGGTTATACACGTTATGCACCCCACAGCTGAGAGAGAGAGGATGACATGTTATGAACATTTATATTGAGAACTGAACAAAAAAATCACGAGTGCTATATTCTGCATTATAATCCTGTATGGATTAGTCATGGTGTGTGTGTGTGTGTGTGTGTGTGTGTGTGTGTGTGTGTGTGTGTGTGTGTGTGTGTGTGTGTGTGTGTGTGTGTGTGTCTACATCAATATAATTTACATTTCAGTCTCTGTAAATGAAAATTATAGTTCTAATATAATTTTATTTTGCTTTTAATGCAAATGTTTGAGGTTAAACTTTACTTTAAAAAAAAAAAAAAAAAAATATATATATATATATATATATATATGAAATTTTGTTGTACAACTTGCAGTCTGGCCAAATGAGAGAGAATTTTTAACATTCTAAAGACACCCTTAAAAATGGATTTGAAGTAGTGTTTGAAGAATCAATTTATTCGGTGTCCGAAATGCATACAACAGTTGTAAAGTTTGCAGTAGCTTGATTCTGAGCAATGACTTTGCAGGTTTGTTCGAACAATATAGTTAAAAAATCTGTCTTGGGGGAAGTGGTCATCATGCCTTATGTATACATGTATGTATTTGTTGCCACAGGGTTAGAGCACTTTTCTCTGTGGACCATTGACGGGCTTAGCCTTGGTGACAATACCAGAAGCAAACTGTGAAAACAGTAGCAAAATGAAAGTAATTGCAGATTTGTGTGATTCATTTGTTTTAATGTTTAGTAACTTCTGTAGTATACAGTTTAAGTATGTAGAATATTTACCAGTACTAAGTTACGTCATCTAGAAGAAAAACAGGACCAGAAGTACATATGAAACACACATACACAGACACAAACACAGCATTCAAATGTGTGTGTGTGTGTGTGTGTGTGTGTGTGTGTGTGTGTGTGTGTGTGTGTGTGTGTATATATATATATATATATATATATATATATATATATATATATATATGTGTGTGTGTATATAGATATATATGTATACATATATATATATATATATATATATATATATATATACCCAAGTTGAGAGAGTAGGATGTACGGACGAGCCAGCTAAAGCAGCTTTTAAAATATATATATATACACACACATATATATATATATATGTATGTGTATACATATATAGATAGTGTATGTGTGTATATATACACAAACATATATATATATATATATATATATATATATATATTAGTTATTATTTTTTTTATGTGTGTGTATGTATGTATGTATATGTAATGCCTGTCAGTTTTTTTTTTTTTGTTAAACTTTGATAAAAGTTAATAGCTGGATTACTTTCACGTGAAGACCTTCTTGGAGAGTATGTTCTTAATATTTGGTGTATGTAAATATTTATGTATCATGTGGTCGTGGAAGCATAAATTTAATTACATGGCTATATGTAATTTTATTCACCCAAGTTGAGAGAGTAGGATGTACGGACGAGCCAGCTAAAGCAGCTTTTAAAGTGTTGGGAAGTGATCGCAGATAAGACTCAACATGATATGGTTAATAAATAGAAGGATGAATGCAACATATAATATTGCTGTGAAGAGAACACAGTTGTGTTTAAATATGGCTAATGACATGAGCAGACACAATACTTAATAACTACATCTGTCCAAGTATGTAGAGGTTGGAACTGTAGTGAAATCCAGCAGTTTTTGCCAGAATGAGTTTTAATAGTTGTAGTGCTGGGTAACTTGAAAATGTCCTTATTCTTAATTTGCATAATCCAATCCTAATAACCTTCTTTCTTTTCATGACCTTTTTCCATTGCTGTTATTCCTTCTCTTCCTTAGTTTGTACATGCCTTCCATTTATATCCAGTTTTCTTTTGAATTACTTAATCATCCAATATCTAACTGTTGAAATAGCTGCTACTCCTGTGGTTTGTTACTTACTACAGGTATGTTGCTCAAGTGTAGTTGTCATGTGTTTACTGTGATGTGGCATTTCTTACTAAATTTTACTTCTCTTCAGTTTTTTCCTTACTCATTCCAAGTAAATTAGTTTATAGTAATTATCTTATTGCTACCTGCTGTACCCCTTTACTCCTTGTCCATGAACAGGTATGTGCTTGATTGGCATTTTTTATGAACAATTAACATAGTAAACAGTGGTCTTTCACATTTTTCTACTGCCGTGTTTGACTAATTGCCAAGCATTTGCTTGGTTACTTTTGTCTAAGTTTTTCTGTTAATTTAGTTAAATGTTGTTAAGGGACTTTATCACTAATGGAATTTAAGCTTTTCTGTGCTCATGTCGGCCTTATAGTGCCAGTCCCTTCATTACTGGAGCTGCGTTTTTAAGAAAAAACAAAAAACATTTTGCTACTTCTAGGTGTCAGAGTAAGCACTGTGTGCTTCTCTTAACGAGTGCAAGGTGTATTTTCTTCATAAGTATGAGGTCTGCGTATGCAGTTGGTGTACAGTCAAATTTGAGAATACAGGCACTAGAACAATCTAGATCAGTAAGATGTGAATTTATCTTCAGGGCAGAGTTAGCCCACTGCTTGAAAACTGGTTGTGTTAAAGTAAACTGTTCTGGTTAGTTCAGAGAACTAGAGGGGAAATGACCCTACAACTTCTGTTCTGAAAAACTGCCATAAGGCAGTAACAGACACCATGTACATCCCATTTTCAAGCTGTGATATAAGTGTGTTTGTGAGGTTTGCCTATCCACAATGTCTCCTATGCTAGTGTTACTGCTTTGTTGTCCATCTTCTGCTGCCTTTTTGAAAAAATTGTAATATACAAAGGTCCTAGTACAGAACTTTGTAGCCCCCCTGAAATGTGCTCCTTGCATTCGGGTTTCTAAAATATTGTCTTGAGGAATTTGCGTCTTAATTTAAAAGACCTGTTTATATTATGTAGTATTCTGATTGTCATTTTACCTTGTGATGAACATGGAAGTTATGTAGATAAGTACACATATTGGCTCATAAGGTATCTGTGTTATTAGTCCTTAGTCCTGTCAGCTTTCATTATTGGGATTTTAAAGACAGTAGTCCTGCCTCTTGTGTTTGGCCTCTAAGTTGCTTGTAATGCTTTGCACATGTACAGCAATTTCAGGTCACACAGATTAATGAATCGACCTAAGCATCTAGTTTGTTGCACTGTTTTAAATATGAATGTGCAAAATTGTGTGTACCAGTGTGCAAATACTGATATTTTTCATTTATATTCCTATTTTATTGGCATCACAACTTATTTTCTACTTCAGACTTTATCACACCTTTGAAGTTCAGCTTCAGGGTGGGATGTATGATCTAGAGTTGGGGGGGGGCAGTGCTTGGATTTGCATATTCTTAAGTACATAAGTTGTGTCTTTTCTCATCTCAAGTTTCTGAGACTAAGCTAATATAATATTAGGACTTTAACCCTTCTAATTTGTTTCTGTTCTGAGATGTTTGCTAATAATACAGTAAAACTGAACTGCTTAATATACATGCACACTTTTAAGAGGTAGGATTTGCTGTTGGTACCCATCCACTTGTATGTTTCATCTTCATGGCGGGGGGGTGACTTGGAAGCAAAATGAGTTCCTCAAGGTCATTTATTTGATTCCATGTACTCTGGCTTGTATTCTTGTTCCTGCCCTTTCATAAAGGTTTGTTTCCGAGAGTTTCAGTCTGTCATTGTCTCATCAAGGTTGGATATTAGAAATTGTTCTGTGAGTGGTCTGGTATATTGCTTCATGCAGCTGCGTAACTAGAGGGGAAAGCTTTTATAATAGTAATGGGTGGTGTTCCTTCATCTTTCAGTGTGCGACCAGTGACTTGGTATTAAGTAGCAGTGGTGAAGAGGCCATATTTTCTTTTTGTTTTATATAGTACCGGCATAATTTTCTGTTTGATGGATTCTGCTTTCAGCATGTTTAGATGTCAGGGCGTTAGTTTGTAGTGTGTGTGTGTGTTTTTCTTTTTTTTTTTTTTTTTTTTTTTTAGCTGGGATTCTTGATTCATCACATGATAAGATGTGTTGCATACAATATCTTTTGTGCCTGAAACACAACACCTTAATACCTTTATGTAATGGCAGAAGGAGACATTAAGCCTATCCAGTCTCCCTCCATTCCTGCCATTTTTCCGTGATTATTCTTCCCCTGTCCCTTGCTATTTTGAGTCATTCTTGTTTTGGTAGTCTCTTTCATTAATTTATGATTACCTTCATAAAAAAATAACTACTTTTGGAGATGTTTTGTGCTGCTAGATTATTAGTAATGACCACAGCCTGAGGAAGTCCATGGTTTAAGAATGAAAGCCCAATACTTTTGTCTTAACTGCACTCCCGCCCCCAACTCCCATTTGTTTAGTTGACTTGCCTGTCTCACTCAGCTATCCTGTGCACTGTCATTTCTCGACATAATTTTACCTTAATGTCGACACTGGCATCATCCATCCCTTAGCCAGCTTATTTTCTGATTTGAAGGTTTTATTATTTATTTATTTTATTTTGTATAGTCTGTCACCACCATGGTTTACCACTTGCATCGTATGGCATCTTCAGATCACCTACATTGTATGGCATCCTCACTACATAATCATCTTAGAGCACAGGCCCATATTACCTGCTTGCAACCATCCCTTGAAGTGAAACTGCAGTAAGTTATTAATTGGTTTTCTGATTTTAAAAATACTTTAGTGATTTTTACATTTTGTAGTATAACTTAGCAAATGTGTGTGCCTTATGAAATTCTTGTGACCTGAGCATTTTGTATATTTTTCGAATTTTTTCCTAAAAGATTTTGTAGTAGCTATTCAATCTCAAAAGTGATCGTCTAAAAGTGCCGTGTTTCTTTGACAACAAAACTTTTTTAATCTGACCTTCTGGAGTGATGTCTGTAAGAAGAAAATTTACTTTCTCCTTGTGTTTCCTGTCTGTACCTATATTTACAGTTTCCACAGTCTGATTTTTTTCCCCTTGAAATAGTCCATATTTTCTGACATCGTCTTATCTACATGTCAAGCTCTGTCAGTTGCTCATGTGAATGAACCCAAGTGCCGCATTTTGTGTGTGTGTGTGTGTGTGTGTGTGTGTGTGTGTGTGTGTGTGTGTGTGTGTGTGTGTGGTGCACACATAAGAAGCAGAAAATGGGTAGAATGGAGAATTCTTATTTCCTTCGGATGCAGAGAGAGTTGAATAGAGAGGGAGATAAACTGAGGCAGATTTAAACCTGTGTGAACTGGCAGGAAAGTGGGATTTGACTTGTAACAAAGTGTGAAGTAAGTATAGGGGACTGGCATCCAAATTTAGTGAACAGGGACATGTAGATTGGTACCCATCTGAGCTTTGTTTATGTGGTATTTACTGGGGAGATTGTGAAGTATCTGATGGCTGAAGGATATTTATTTTATTTAACATTTGTTTACTGGCAAAGCAGTGGAGGCCCGGGGAGAAAAGCTCCAAATGATACATGAAAGTTAAGACAATTTACATGAACAAGGCAAAAAAAAAAAAAAACAAGTATTAAAGCACACAATAATTGAATACTAAATAAGTAGAGAGAGGTAGGTGCAATAATAAGTACAAAGAGATAGGTGCAGTAATAAATACAAAATAAGTACAAAGAGGTAGGTGAAGTAATAAAACCTGTACTAAATTAAAGTGAAGTGGTCGACTGGAATTTTTATATAATCCGGTAGGAGTAAGGTAAAGAAGATGCAAGTAGATTCTTAGGATGGGAAAGTTAAGGGTGTAGAAATATGGAAAGTCTGTTAGTAGATGAAAATCCTGTTTTAGGGATAGAAAGGACAGCCCCTACAGAGTGAATGGAGTTCACTTGTTAGGGAAAGAGCAGGGGCAGATGTTCTTCGTGTTTCACTGTTGCAGTCATCACATTTGGGTTATCTGCCTGCAGGTAGCCCTCAGCCGGCCTGAATACCAGAGTCTTCGATTCCTGCATCGGATGCTGTCTTCTTCCATTACATCAGGTCATCAGGGGTATAAAACGCAGCAGACACCATTACATCAGTCTTTCTTGCCGTGCAGTGCCCGAAGCAGAAGCAGTTTGCAAGTGCTGGTCGGCCGACTCCTGAAATTTTCGTTTTCGAGTTTCAGAACCGAAGTCTTCAAAAATTCAAGTACCCCATTGGGGATCCTTTTTCTTGTTCTTAACCAATGTCAGTTAAAGTTAACAATTGTATTACCTGTGGAAAGCAAATACCTCCAAAAGATTTTCATTCGTACTACATTCCTTGCCTAGGCCCAGACCACGACGTCCCTCGCTGTCGGTCTTGTGCCTTGTTCAACCCCTGAACTGTTCGTCTGTCTATATTTGCAGCAAATTATTTTGGTACTCTGTTTAACTATCCAGAAATGGCTTCTGTAAGCCATCCGACTAACAATATTCCAAAAAAATGTAAGGATAAAGACCGAGACAGACCGCATAGGTCCAAACCTGCCAACAACGCTTCCAGTAAGCTAGCTGCCAGTCTGCCGATACTCAATGAGGTGCTTTCGCAGTCCCTGATACCTGCTACTTCAGATTTGCAGGTCTCTACTGGGACCCATTCTTCGACTATGGAACCTGTGGATGTCTCTACCTTGGATGGGTCCGGAGCCACTGTGTAGGCACCGGCTTCTGAGGGTGTATTCAGTCCTACATACTTGCATTTTAAACCAACACCATCTTCTTCATCCAGGCCTAAAACTCTACCCACGCCTAGAAAACTGACAACCAAACCACATGCTCAGGCCCATATGCCTCAAAAACAAATGCTTAGAATGGCTGAAGACCTTATTACTTAATTAGGGGAAGCCAGCCTTCTCCCTCTGAGACCTAAAACTGATTTTCCTTCTGATTCTTCTGATCAGGAATCTGATATTTCCCTTTCTAGCTATGAGTATTCTGATGCAGTGGATTCCATTCCCTCTGCTTCCCATCCGGAAGATTTCTCTTGTGGTGAAACCTAGCACACTCTTAGGGAGCATTTCTGCTGGGAAAGTCAGGATTACTCTGATTCCAAAAAGAGGCTTAGGGAATTCTTACTCCTTCCTCAACATAGGCCTTTAGCTATCCCTCCTGTTCTGAACATTGTAGATGATGCTTTCTTGGAATCTAGCATCTTCCCAGACACTTTACCTCCAGCTACCAGAAAACCTGACCGGTATTACAGAGTACCTGACTCTCACAAGTTCCTCTTCAAGAATCCTACTGCGGATCCAGAGACCATTTCCCAAGGACCAAAGGGCATTAAAGCTACTGCTGCCAAAAACCTTACCCGTTCTGATAGAGATTCTAGTGCCTTGGACAGATGGGGTAAGAAGGTGTATACCTCTGCTGCTTTGTCCATTAGGACTTTAAATTGCCAGTTTCATATGTTAAAGTATCAGCAGCATATTATGGGGCTGCTTAAACAGAAGATTATGTTGATTCCTGACTGTGCTGAACACAAAGAATTACAGGATTTAATGCATTCTGCAGAACAAGTTAGTAAACATACTTTGCAATGTGGTTTTAACTCTTTAGAAGCATCTTGCAAGGCTGCTGTCACTGGGTCTGTACTTAGAAGGCATGCATGGCTTAAGGAGCAAAACTTGCCAGATCATGTTAAAGCTAAATTACTGGATGCTCCAGTAAACCAAGACCGCCTGTTTGGCAACAAAGCAGAAGAAGTCCTCAAAAAGATGGAGGAAAAAGCTAAATCTATGCAAACTGTTAAAGATTTCCTGCAAGTGCAGCCTCCCGGATTTAGTAGTCATTGACCTTCAAAGAATTGGTCCTTTCCATCCTCTTCAGGCCTTCTCAGCCCAAACCCAGGAACATCAGATCCACCTAGGTTACAGTCTCAGGCTACGCACAGGCCTAAGCAGTGGGGGGCTCCCACTTCCAAAGCAGGGAGTAGTAAGACCCCCCTCATGGAAAAATGGCACAATGACGTAACCTTAACCCTTCTAAGCCCTGCTCAACTACCTGCTCTCTTAGAAGGAAAGCTTGCCCTGCATGCAAAAAACTGGGAACTCATTACCTAGGACAAATGGGTTTTGAATATAGTTTCCCAAGGATACAGATTTTCACTTCCACACCCTACCACCCCCAAAAGGTTGGCCAGACCTACCCCCAAATCAGTGGGCAGAGGCTCAACAGCAGGTTCTCTCTTTTCTAAGTATCAGGGCTATTCAGCCTGTCCCAGCTGAAGAAAGGGGACAAGGTTTTTATTCAAGACTTTTCCTGGTACCCAGAAAATACAGTTCCTGGCATCCTATCCTGGACCTGTCTATTCTAAACACTTTTTTGGTAATCCCAAAATTCAAGATGCTAACACTTCAACAGCTGCTTCCTATGATAGGGAAAGATGCTTGGTTGGCAACCTTAGACGTAAAGGAAGCTTACATGCACATTCCAATAAGGGAATCTTGCAGGAAACACCTACGCTTCAGGGCAGGCTCCATGCACTTTCAGTTCTTTGCACTTCCCTTTGTGAATACCCTGGGTGCAGTAGATAAGCCAAAGTGTCTAACTCCAGCCATTGCATTTTGCAGGCAGAGAAATATTCAAATATACCCATACTTGGATGATTGTCTGATTCCAGCAGAAAGCCAGGAATTGCTATTAAAACATCTGTCATTTGTAAAGAAACTTCTAAACTCACTGGGGTACACCATAAATGAAAAGAAATCTCACCTAGTACCCTGCCAACAAATTGTATTCCTGGGAGCAAGCTTGAACACAACTTCCCAGATGGCTTTCCTCACTCCAGAGAAACCAGTTTATTTAACAACCTACTTCAAACTGGCCACAAAGACCGTGCTGTTTGCAAGGAAAATTCTGCAAGCCCTGGGGTTCATGGCCTCTTGCATTCTACTAATTCCATATGCAGGACTGCATATGAGGAAACTGCAATGGTATCTCAAAGCCTATGGTGTCAACATTCTCAGGACCTGAAATCAATGATTCCTATCATTCCTTGTATAAAGACAGAGTTCCTTTGGCGGGCAGAGTCCTGCTTCCACAACAAAGGGCTCCCTTTCACTTTACCCCCTTCTGCCCACACCCTAACAGACACATCAGATTGTGCATGGGGGGCTCACTTGGCAGGGCAGTGCATTCAGGGCAAATGGAACCCGAGACAGATGCACCTGCATATCAACCAAAAAAATGTTTGCTGTACAGAATTCCCTGACAGCCTTCAAGGACCACATTCTTCCTGGACAATTATTGGTAAAGACAGACAACACCACAATTATGTGGTACTTAAACAAGCAGGGGGGAACCCACTCATACCCTCTCTGCAGACTAGCCATGGCTCTGTGGAACACAGTCTTGAGCTACCAAGTGCACCTGCAAGCTCAATTCCTGTCAGGCAAGCTAGATTCACTGGCAGATGTCCTAAGCAGAAATCTCATGGACCCACACGAATGGAAACTGGAACCAAAAATATTCAACCTCTTGAGAAACAAATGGGGGACCCCAGAGATGGACCTGTTTGCCTCCCCTCAGAACTACCAATTGGACAAATTCTGCACAAGGACTTCCCACAGTCAAGCTTGGAAAGTGGATGCCCTGTCCTTTACCTGGGAAGGCCTCTCAGTTTATGCCTTTCCTCCTCTGCCTCTCCTCTCGAAGGTTTTGCTAAAGGTTAAACAGGACAAACCAAGGACTATTACTGATTGCACCAGACTGGCCACGCCAGCACTGGTACCCCATCTTGCTCAGAACGACACTGCTAGAACCATGGCATCTGCCTCAGACCCCTTCCCTGTTGTCCCAGCAGGCAGGCCAGATTCTGCACCCTCAGCTTCAAACCCTGAATCTTGCAGCCTGGCTAATTCCTTGAGCTCTCCAGTAGCATTCCTCAGTAAGCAGGTGCTAGAATGTCATTCTGGAGGCAAGGAGGCCTAGTACTAGAAAATCCTATGCTGAAAAGTGGAAAAGATTCTGTTCCTGGAGCCAGACTCGGGGGATGGGCACAACAGTGCCCAGCTTACCTCATATTCTTCAGTACTTAACAGAAATGCTCCACAAGGGCCTGTCCCGCATCTATTAAAATTCATGCCTCTGCCATTTCAGCACATTATAATACTGAACCACCCCTTTTCTCTCACCCCCTGCTAAAGCAATTCCTCAGAGGGGCCAAAAATTTAAGACCCCCCAGGAGAGCCCCTACTCTAGCCTGGGACCTCAACTTTGTATTGGAAAAGCTCACTCTCTCCTTTTGAGCCAGTTGCAACTGCAGAGTTGAAATTCCTTTCTTGGAAAACAGCCTTCCTTCCAGCCATCACTTCAGCAAGAAGTGTGTCTGAATTACAGGCCCTCATGGAAGTGGAGCCCTTCATTATCTTCCATGCAGACAGGGTTTCCCTCAGGACCAATCCTTCTTTTATGCCCAAGGTGGCATCTAGTGTGGCCCTTAATCAGTCCATTCATTTGCCTATCTTTTTTCCCCCAAGTCCACAAAACAAAGGAGAACGAATACTGCACTCGTGCACAGACAACTTAGATTTTATTTGGACAGGACTAAGCCTCTCAGCAAATTTGTACAGCTGCTAGTTGGCTTTGCTGCAAGGGCAGAGGGGAAGGCCATTTCAAAGCAAACCATTTCTAAGTGGATAGCCCATTGCATTCATTTCTGCTAGAAGCACCATGGAAAACCTGTCCCACAGGGGATAACATCACATTCCACCAGGGCTGCATCTACCTCTACAGCCTTTCTCAGAGGTATCCTTACCATGGACATCCTAGAAGCTGCTACCTGGAGCTCTGTACATACCTTCACCAAGCATTACCACATGCCTATTTTTCTAAATCCAGAGCTGGTTTTGCCACTGCAGTCTTGCAAAGCTTAATAGCTGGCCCTAATGCTCTCTAACTTTTTCCTCCCTTCCTTAGCTTTGGTAATCAACCCAAATGTGATGACTGCAACAGTGAAGCATGAAGAACATAGTACAGTTATGTACACTTGCCATAAATGTAGATGTTCAAGTGTATTCACTGTTGCAGTCCTGGTTACCCTCCCTCCAGCCCCCTGACTTCTCTTGGCTCTACCTTTCCTTATTGTTTAGTGTATTTAAGCTTTCTGGTGTGTTTGCTTTTTATTGGGGGGGGTACCATACATATAATTGCTTCCCATTGTGGGGGCATCTGACATCTGGGGCAAGAAAAACTGATGTAATGGCGTCATCTGCAAGTTTTATACCCCTGACATCATCGAAGAAGAGACCGCATCCGACACAGGAATCCAAGACTCTGGTATTCAGGCCGGCTGAGGGCTACCTGCAGGCAGATAACCCAAATGTGATGACTGCAACAGTGAATACACTCGAACATCTACATTTTTGGTAAGTGTACACAACTTTACTGTCTGATGACATAGAAAATGTTTTTTTAGGGTGTGTTTGAAGTTGTTAAAGCTCTGAATGGTAGTAAGATATCTGAGTGAGAACATGAAATGAACTGGTCTGTAACTGTAGTGACAGGAAAATATGTGATAATGCCAGTCGAGACTATTAAAATGGGATCTGTTGCTCAGGAGTCATATGCCAAAAATCTTTCCAAAGGAAATCAACAAGATAACCTGCTTAGAAATCTTGTAGGAGCAACGTCACAAGGATGTGCTCCTGGAGTGGTATTCCTCCCTGATCATAGGAAGTTACTAGGCTATTGGCCCTGAGGCCCTTATAAGCCTAGCCATGAGTTTAGCCCATTCATAGACAAATCAGCACCTTTTGCCTCTGTCCAGCAGGGATACGGGTGGAATCCCAGGGATGTATTTTCTATTTCCCATCCAGTTATCCAGATTGTGTTTAAAAGGAGGTAAAGAGGTACTCTGCTTGACATGGAGAGGGAGTTTATTCCATAGATGGAGTCTCGGGGACACAAATCTGTCCTGCCAGCAAGTCCTATTGATGTCACAGACCAGGTTGAGGCAGTGTGTGTGGGTATCTTGAGTGGACCTTGATTTGCGGATATGCAGCAGTCCCATCAAGGCGGGGTCTGAGATCACGTTGTATGCCTGACCGAGGTCACCTCTGAGGAGTCTGTATGAAACAGAGTAGAGGCATAGGGCTTTTAGCCTGTGTATGGTAGATTTTTGAGGCCCTGGATTCACCTGGTGAGGAACCTCTGTAGTCTCTCCAGCTGCTGCATGTGCTTTGTGAGGTACATGCCGAATGGGGCATTGTACTCAATAATGGGCCTTATAAGGGAAGAATACAGGGATGTTATGACCTCCTTGTCCCTGGATGAGATAACCTTACTCATGAGGTGGGCCATGTAGAAAGCTTCCCGTACAATGGAAGCAACATGGTAGTTTGGTGCCTAAATCCCTCACGACTGTGTGCTTAGAATGTTGCTGTTAATGTGATAATTTGTGGGGACATCTCTCTCCCCAAAGGGGATGATGATGCATTTTTTTGTATTCAGCTTGAGGCCATGTTTCTGGCACCAGTAATTTGGGTGAGACCCTCTTGAAGGATATCCACATCACTAGTGGAGCTCATGACCGCTCCCAACTTGCAGTCATCTGCAAACATGGTCAGCCATAGTCCACTGATTTTGGCCTGTACCTCAGAAAAGTATACCCCAAATAACAGAGGCCCCAAGACTGAACCCTGGGGTGAGCCACTCGATACGGGTATTCTGCGTGATGTGGCTTCCCCTATTTTGACTAGGTGGGTTCTGTCAGTGAGCCAATTGGTTACCCATCTGGTAACATATGGATTGATGCATAGTTGAGAGTTTATCTATTATGCCAGAGTGTGGAATAGTGTCAAAGGCTTTGGCCAGGTCAAGGTAGGCAGTGTGCACTGTCTTCTGGCTTTGGTGACTGTCTCAAAAAAGTCGACCAAATTTAACAGAGGAAAAGATGTGAAGGAGGGTAAAGATGTGAGGTAATTACTTTTTGGGAAGGGTAGCAGAGATAAAACTGTCATGACTGTTAAGCTTCTGTTCGATTTCAGGCATGGCTGACAACCTTGTAGAGAGTATTGAGATTGTTGGTATTGTTAAAAGTAAGTAAGAGATGCCACATGAATTTGAAACACTGCAAAAGCTCTGCCTGATCTGTACATTGTGTACTGTATAGGGTGCTCTGCAACTGGCCGGTCTAGAATTACTTTGCTATTTCTCTTGCCAAGTATTGACCTAAATAACTTGACTAGCCATTACTGTGTATCTGATGTTTGTGTTTCACTGTTGCAGTCATCACTGTTGCAGTCATCACATTTGGGTTATCTGCTTGCAGTAGCCCTCAGTCAGCCTGATTATCAAAGTCTTGGGTCCTGCGTCGGTTGCTGTCTCATCTTCTGTGACATCAGGTAGTCAAGGGTATAAAGCATGCAGCTGACGCCATTACATCAGTCTTTCCTGCCGTGCGGTGCCCGAAGCAGAAGCAGTTCGCAAGTGCCGGTCAGCCAACAACTGAAAATTTTCATTTTCGAGTTTCAGAACTGAAGTCTTCAACTAAAGCTAAGTACCCCATTGGGGAAACTTTTTCTTGCTCTAAACCGATGTCAGTAAAAGTCAATAATTGTATTTCTTGTGGAAAGCAAATACCTCATAAAGATTTTAATTTGTACTGTATTCCTTGCCTACGCCCTGACCACGACATACCTCACTGTCAGTTCGTTGCTTAAATAAGGCACAAAACTATTTGTCGTCCATATATTTACCCTTCTAAATATTTTGGTGCTCGATTCAATTATCCAGATATGTCTTCGGTAAGTCATCAGACTACTGACATTCCAAAAAAATACAAAGATAAAGACAGAGACAGGCCACCTAGGCCCAAAGCTGCCGACAACGTTTCTAAGTCAGTTCGCCAGTACTCAGTGAGGCACTTTCCCAACCCCTGATACCTGCTACTTCAGATTCGCAGGACTTTACTGAGACCCATTTGGAGTCCGATATGCCGTGAGATGCTTCAACTGTGGAACATGTGGATGTCTCTACCTTGGATGGGTCCAGAGCCACTGTGCAGGCACCAGCTTCTGAGAGTGTATTCAGGCCTACTGACTTGCATATTAAACCAACACCATCTTCTTCTTCAAGGCCTAAAACTCAAACCATGCCTAGAAAACCGACTTCCAGACCACATGGTCAGGCCTCTATGCCTAAAAAACAAATGATAAGAATGGCTGAAGACCTTATTAATTTAATCGGGGGAAGACAACCTTCCCCTTCGAAGACCTAGGACTGAATTTGCTTATGATACTTCTGACCATGATTCTGAAATTTCTGTTTCCTCTGATGAACAGGATTTACCCTTATCTACCTATGAGGATTCTGATGCAGAGGACTCTATTCCCCTCTGCTCCCCCCCCCCCCCCAGAGGATTTCTCTTTTGGTGAAACCTTGCATACTCTTAGGGAGCATTTTCGTTGGGAAAGCCAGGATTTCTCTGATTCTAAAAAGAGGCTTAGAGATTTCTTACTCCTGCCCCAGCACAGGTCTTTAGCTATCCCTCCTGTACTAGACATTGTTGATGATGCCTTTTCGGAGTCTAGTTTGGCCCCGGACTCTCTACCTCCTGCTCTCAGACAACCTGATAGATATCACAGGGTTCCTGACTCTCACAAGTTCCTTTTTAAAAATCCTACTGCGACTCCTGAAACATTTCACAGGGACCAAGGGCATTAAGGCTACTACTGCCAAAAATCCCACCCCCTCTGATAGAGACTCCAGAGCGCTGGATAGATGGGGTAAGAAGGTATACACTTCTGCAACCTTTGCCATTAGGGCCTTAAATTGCCAGTTTCATATGTTAGAGTATCAACAGCATATTATTGGATTGCTTAAACAGAAAATGATGATGATTCCTGATTGTGCTGAAAATAAGGATTTACAGGATTCAATGCATTCTGCTGAGCAGGTTGGAAAACATACTTTGCAATGTGGGTTTGATTCTCTAGAGGCATCTTGCAGGGCTGCTGTCACTGGGTCTGTACTTAGAAGGCATGCTTGGCTTAAGGAGAAATCCTTGCTAGATCATGTTAAAGCTAAATTGTTGGATGCTCCCTTAAATCAGGAACGCCTGTTTGGCAACAAAACGGAAAAAGTTATTAAAAAGATGGAGGAAAAAGCTAAATCTATGCAAACTGTTATAAAGATTTCCTACAAGTACAGTCTTCAAGATTTAGTAGGCATTGGCCCTCTAAGAATTTGTCCTTTCCTGCCTCTTCCAGGTCTTCTCAGTCCAAGCCCAAAACCAGCAGAACACCCAGGCTTCAGTCCCAGGGTACACACAGGACTAAGCAGTGGGGGGTTCCCCCTTCCAAACTGGGGAGTAGTAAGACTCCCCCCTATGGTAAACTGTCTCAATGACTTAACTTTAAAACTTCCAAGCACTTCTCAATTGACTGCTCCTTTAGGTAGAAAGATTGCTCTGCAGGAAAAAAACTGGGAACTCGTTACCCAGGACAAATGGGTTTTAAATATAGTTTCCCAAGGATACAGATTTCACTTCCACACATTACCAACCCCAAACCTTTGGCCAGATCTACCCCCAAATCAGTGGGCAGAGGCTCAAAAGCAAGTACTCTCTCTTTTATGCATAAAAGCTATTTAAACTGTACCAGAAGAGGAAAAGGGACAAGATTTCTACTCGAGACTTTTCCTGGTACCCAGAAAAGACAACTTATGGCTTCCTATCCTTGATCTTTCTATCTTAAACACCTTTCTGGTGATTCCAAAATTCAAGATGCTAACTCTTCACCATTTGCTTCCTATGCTAGGCAGAGATGCCTGGTTGGCAACACTGGATTTAAAGGAAGCCTACCTGCACATCCCAATCAGGAAGTCTTGTAGAAGATACCTATGCTTCAAAGCAGGCTACATGCACTATCAGTTCCCTGCACTGCCCTTTGGCTGGGAATTCACAAAGTGCCTAGCTCCAATCATTGCATTTTGCAGTCAAAGAAATATTCAAATATACCCATACCTGGACGATTGTTTAATTCAGGCAGCAAGCCAGGACTTGCTTTAGAGTCATCTGGCATTTGTACAAAAGGTGTTAATTTGTCTGGGGGTACACCATAAACGAAAATAAATCACATCTGGTACCCTGTCAGCAAATTATATTCCTGGGAGCAAGCTTGAACACAATTTCCCAGATGGATTTCCTCATGCCAGAGAAACAAATTCATTTGACAACTTACTTCAAACAAGTGGCCACAAAAACCCTGCTATCTGCAAGGCAAATGCTGCAAACCTTGGGGTTCATGGCCTTCTGCATTCTATTAATTCTATATGCAAGACTGCATATGAGGAAACTTCAGTGGTATCTAAAAAGCCTATGATGTCAACATTTTCAGGATCTGGAAGCAATTATTCCCATCATACCTTGCCTATGGTTAGAATTCCTTTGGGCAGAGGCCTGCCACCAGAACAAGGGGCTACCATTCACTCTACCCCCTGCTGCCCAAACCCTAACAACAGATGCATCAGACTATGTATGGGGGGCTCACCTGGCAGGGAAGTGCATTCAGGGCAAATGGAACCCAAGTCAAATGCACCTGCATGTCAATCAAAAGAAATGTTAGCTGTACAGAATGCTCTGACAGCCTTCAAGGACCACATTCTTCCAGGACAAATAATGGTAAAGACGGACAACACCACTGTTATGTAGTACATAAACAAGCAGGGGGGTGCCCATTCTTACCCTTTCTGCAGACTAGCCATGGCTACCAAGTGCATCCTCAGGCTCTATTCCTGCCAGGAAAACTAAATACACTGGCAGATGAACTAAGCAGAAATCTCATGGACCCACACGAGTGGAAACTGGAACCAAAGACTTTCAGCATGTTGATAAACAAATGGGGGAGCCCAGATATAGACCTGTTTGTCTTCCCCCAGAACTACCAATTGGACAAATTCTGCATAAGGAATCCCCACAAACAAGCTTAGAAAGTGGATGCTCTGTCCTTCAGCTGGAAAAACCAGTTTATGCCTTTCCTCCTCTGCCTCTCCTCTCCAAAGTACTACTAAAGCTCAAGCAGGACAAACCAAGGATGATGCTGATTTTCACCAGATGGGCCACGCCAGCACTGGTACCCCCTCTTGCGCAGTGTTTCACTGCTAGCCTCATGGCACCTGCCTCAGACCCCTACCCTGCTGTCTCATCAGGAGAGCCAGATTCTGCACCCCCAGCTTCAAACCCCGAACCTGGCAGCCTGGCTAATTACCTAATCTCTCCTTTACCATTACTCAGTAAACAGGTTTTGGATGTCATTTTGGAGGCAAGGAGGCCTATTACTAGAAAATCTTATGCAGAAAAATGGAAAAGATTCTGTGCCTGGAACCAGGCAAAAGGGATGGCCACAGCAGCACCCGATTTACCTCAGATTCTTCAATACTTAACTGAGATGCTTCACAAGGGACTTTCCTTTTCCTCCATCAAATTTCACGCTTCAGCCGTTTCAGCTCATTACAACACAGACCCACCCCTCTTTTCTCACCCACTGCTTAAGCAGTTCCTTAGAGAGGCCAGAAACTTAAGATCACCCAGGAGAGCCCCAACTCCAGCCTGGGACCTTAACTTTGTATTGTAAAAATTCTCTTCCGCCTTTTGAGCCAGCTGCAAATGCAGAGTTAAAATTCCTTTCTTGGAAAACAGCTTTCCTTTTGGCAATCACTTCAGCAAGAAGGGTATCTGAATTACAGGTTATTACAGGCCTTATGGCAGTGGAGCCTTTCATCATCTTTCATGCGGACAGGGTGTCCCTCAGGACCAATCCCTCCTTAATGCCCAAGGTGGTATCCAGTGTGGCTCTTAATCAATCCATTCATTTGCCAACCTTCTTTTCTAATCCACAGAACAAAGGGGAACGGATACTGCACTCCTTAGATGTGCACATACAACTTAGATTTTACTTGGACAGGACTAAACCTCAAAGGAAATCTGAACAGCTGCTGGTGGCATTTGCTGCAGGGGCAGAGGGGAAGGCTATTTCAAAGCAAACCATTTCTAAATGGATAGGACATTGCATTCATTTCTGCTATAAGCACCATGGAAAACGTATCCCACATGGGATTAGACCCCATTCAACTAGGGCTGCATCTACCTCTACAGCCTTTCGCAGAGGTGTCCCTACCAGAGACATCCTAGAAGCTGCTACCAGGAGTTCTGTACATACTTTCTCCAAGCATTACCATTTGCCAATTTTCTCTAAATCCAGAGCTGGCTTTGCCTCTGCAGTCTTGCAGGGCCTTATAGCTGGTCCTAATGCTATCTAAATTCCTCCTCCCATCCTTAGCTTTGGGAATCTACTCAAATGAGATGACTGCAACAGTGAAACATGAAGAACATAGTACAGTTGTGTACACTTGCCATAAATGTAGATGTTCAAGTGTATTCACTGTTGCAGTCCTGGTTAACCTCCCTCCAGCCCCCTGACTTCTTTTGGCTATACCTCTACTCTCCTTTGCTATACTTAAAAGCTTTTTGGTGTATTTGCTTTTTTGTTGGAGGTATACACACACGTATATATACACATATATGTGGTGTGTATATATATATATATATATATATAATTGTGTGTGTATATATATATATATATATATATATATATATATATATATATATATATATAATTATGTGTGTGTATATGTGTGTGTGTGTGTGTGTATATATATATATATATATATATATATATATATATATATATATATATATATATATATATATATATATATATAGATAGATATATATATTTAATTGCTACCCATTAGGGGGGCACCTAACATCTGGGGCAAGAAAAAATGATGTCGGCTTCATGCTTTATACCCCTGACTACCTGACGTCACGAAAGATGACAGCAACTGACGCAAGACCCAAGACTTTGATACCCAGGTCAACTGAGGGCTACTGCAAGCAGATAATCCAAATGTGATATCTGCAACAGTGAATACAGACTAACATCTACATTTATGGTAAGTGTACATAACTGTACGTTTGTGCGCATGTGTATGTATATGTATGTAGGTTTAGCATGAAAATTACGAGTGAAGGTTTGGCAACCATAGGATGTTGAATTCCAGTTTGCTGAATCCCGTGTTGTTGAACTTTAAAGTGTGCGAGTTTGCGGTCAGCGAATGCCCTGTGCATTCCCACATATGTGGTCAATGTGATTAGAAGAGATCACTGCGGTGGTGGTGCTGCGGTAGTGTTGTCGCCTCACAATAAGACGTCCTGTTCGATTCTCAGCTAGAGCGTCTTCTGTGTGGTGACATGTGTGAATGGGCGTACCTTTGTTGAAGGTTGTGAGTCAGGGCTGGCAACTCGGCACATAAAAATCTACTGACAATCATTAGAGGACCGGAGTTCCACTGTGGCGACCCCTAACAGGGAAAAGCCGAAAGACACAACAATAACATTACAGTGCAGATCGGGAACTTTACCCTTTTCCCCACTGTAGTGCGATCTGTAGGTTGGAATATATAATTTGCAGGGGATGTAGGGGGTACGGGGGGATTGGCCCCCGGCAAAAACTTAAAGTTTAGTGTTGTGCAGTACTGCTGACCACCAGAACTGTAGTTCTTGTTCTGACAGGTGCAGGGGGAAATATGTTGAATTATGCCAAACTGAATAATCGGCATGTGATTCGACGTAGTGACTTGTTCATTGTTCCGTGGTTTTCATTGTATTGAATGTTTTTTGTTTTGATTCATAGGTTCATAGGTAGGTACTAGGCTAGCCAAACTGTACCCTGGCTTTTGCCACCCAAGAAAATTATTTTCCTGTACCCCTGCCAAGCAGAGCCACAGTAGTGATCCCCGGGGTGAATTTCCTATCTCCCATCCAATTATCAAGATTTTTCGTGAAGAGTGCTAATGAGGAGCTTTGTTTGATATAGATAGGTAGTTTATTCCAGAGTATGGAATGTCTCTAGGACAGGAATCTATCCCTCCAGCATGTTCTGTTTATTGTGGTGATAAAGATTAGGTCCCTAGAGCATGTAGCTTGGAGGGATTGGGATTTCTTTAAGTGGAGCATGTCCAGCAGCTCTGGGTTTGACATAGCTTTGTATGTGAGGCAGAGATAGCCTCTGAGTAGGTGATATATGACAGAATAAAGCTGGAGTTTTTTGAGGCGGTCTGTGTAGGGCATCTGTTTGAGGCCGGTAATCCTCTTTGTGAGGGATTTCTGCGGCCTTTTAAGTTGTTGTAGATGTCTTGTGAGGTACATACCAAAAGGGTCTAATGAGTGATGAGTAGAGGGGAACAATGACCTCTTTTTTTTTTTTTTTTTTTTTCCTGGATGAGAAACCTTTGGTGATGAGCTGTGCCATGTAGAAGGATTTCTTGACTCCTGTGGCGATGTGATTATCAAAGGAGAGACTACTGTCCTCCTGTGTTCCAAGGTTTCTTATCACACTTTTGGTGTTAAGTAGACTACCGCCTATGTGGTAGTTCATGGGTACATAGATTTTACCAAAAGGGATGACAAATGCACTTTTTGGCATTGAGCTTGAGTGACACCAGGCATCTGTCTCAGTTTGGCCCTTTTGTAGGTTGTCCACATCATTAGGAGTTTTGATTATGGCTCCTAGTTTGCAGTCATCTGCGAACTTTGTTAGTCAAAGACCTTCTGTGTTAGCCTGTACTTTAGAGAAGTAGATACCAAACAGGAGAGGACCTAAGACTGAACCCTGTGGTACTCTGCTTATCATTGGTCTGAAGTTGGATTTAGAATCTGCTACTTTCACAGTGTGGGTTCTGTCAGTGAGCCAGTTGGCAACCCATCTTGTGACATAGGGATTTATATTTAAGTGAGTTTATCTATAATTCCAGAGTGGGGGATGGTGTTGAAAGCCTTGGCAATATCTAGATAGGCTGTGTGAACCACCTTACCCTCATCTACGGCTTTGATGACCGCTTCAAAGAAGTCTGTCAGCTTTAGGAGTCATGATCTGCCTTTTACAAACCCGAACTGGATAGGGTCCAGAGTTTGGAGATTACCAGTGTAATTGTTTATAAGTTCCATAGCCTTGCAGACCAGGTTTCTCCGGCTAATGGGGCAGTAGTTCCTGGGGTCTGTGGTGGCTCCCACTTTGTGGAGTGGGATAACCATTGCTGTGCACCATTCAGTGGGCACAAGGCCTGAGGTGAGGCTATGATTGAACATGGTACTTAGTTGGGGTGCCAGTTCATTCTGTAGTTCATGTAGAATGCAGCCTGGGATGTTGTCAGGTCCCATGGATGCTGTGTTCTTGGCTTTGGAGAGTGTTTTTTACCTGTGCAGCCATGATTACAGGAACTTTGCATTCTTCCAGTATAGAGATGAGCCCTTTAGGGGGTGAGAGAGGGGTAAAGTTAGCACTGAACCGATCTGCCAGGATGTTGGCAATATCAGTTGGTTCTTTATATTTATTGCCATTGTGATGTAACTCAGTGCAGATCTGAGTGTTGCCATTGAGATTCTTGATATAGCTATAGAATGCTTTGTGGTGGTCTTTAGAATCAGTGGCAATTTTGTTTTCGTAACTAGCTTTGGAGGATTTTATGAGGGATCTCAGCTTCTTACTGAGGCTGACCATAGTTCCTCCAATCATGGGATTTTACCCTTTTTTTTTTTTTTTTTTTAACAGTTTCTTTCTTCTGTTGTAGAGTTTGTTTATGGCAGGGGACCACCAGATTGGCTTTTTTTTTTGGAGGATAGCATCTTGGTTTTGTTAGGGATTGCATGATCCATGCACTCATGTAAGTGCTTATAAAGTGCATTTGTATAGGATTCAGCAGTCGTACCTCTATTGCCGTCAGCATGGGTGTCGTGAAGTTTGCCACTTCTGTCTTAAGAAGCGTGAAGTTGACTTTGAAGAAATTTTTTATGGTGGTTTCCCTAATGGGGGTGGGATGTAGATGTCTAGGATGATTAGCTTGTGGTCGGATCTGACCAATGAGGAATTGACCTCTGGTGTGGAACACTGGTTGCCCATGTTGGTAATGACCAGGTCTAGGATATTGCTTCCCCTGGTGGGGGTTTGGATAAGTTGATCCAAGGCATTGGAATTTATGAATTCCAGAAAACGTTGAGCACAAGAGTCGGTACACGAGTAGTTTTCCCAGTTAATGGGGGGATTATTAGGGTGTTAGGTTGTACCCTAATATTTTCCAGTGTATCAAGAAATGAGGAGTGGGAATCTTTGGCATGGTGTGGGATCTGTAGCAAGCTACAGTTTGGATTGCGGTCTTGCCCAGAGTTAGTTACACTTGGATACTCTCTGATGCATTATGCTGAGCAACTAGACTGGAGGTGTGGATATCCTTAATGAATATGGACATGCCTCTGCCTTTAGTGGTTCGGTCCAGGTTAGGTGGCCTAAAGGTGTGGTATGAATTATAGCCTGGTAATGCAGGGGTGCTCTCTGGAGCCTTGAACCAGGTCTCTGTCACTGCACAGATGTTGATGTTCTCCATTTTAAGGAGTGCTTCGAGTTAGTGCATTTTGAGGTTTAGACTTCTAGCATTAAGTAGCATTACCCTCGGATTTTGCTTTCTTGTACCTGTTACTGTGGTGAATTTGTCATTTGAACCTTGCCTAAAAAAGGCACTATAGTGGTGGCAAGAGCCTTAGCCAGTATCCGGAATCCCAAGGGCAACAGGTCCAGGCCATCTCTGGCAAAACAACGTGGTTTGTTGATCATGTTATCCCAGGCAGACCAGATACTGGATCCCCTTAGAATGACACCAGAAGCTTAGTCAATTGTTGGAAGTCAATCATTTTGTCCTTGTACTGTGGTATCATTCTGGATGATGGCAGGATGCTACTCAGGGCTAGGGTCATACCTGCCTGGGCTACAAGATCGGACAGCTCCTCCAGGTCTCTTTTCATGTAGTCTCAGGTCATTCACACCAGCATGAACAGTGACTAGTTATATTTGTACTTGTTGTGGAGTGACCTGAGTGCATGTGTTATGTGGTGGATCCTGGCACCTGACAGGCAGCTGACAGTAACTTTCACCTTGTTTAGCCTGGTGAGTGGAACATCAGTGTGCCTGACTGTAGAGTCATTTAGTGTTGGGTACGTTGTTATGCCTTATGGGCTGTGGTTGAGTGGCACACTGAGTTTGTGGGCTATGTGTCATTTGGTTTGTATTGGGGGGTGGATGTTGCGTGCGTTTCTGCTTTGGAGGTCCCTGTTGCTTGGGTAGAGTTTTATTGAGAGCCTCCGCGAATGTAGGTGTCCGTTTTGTGTTTCTACGTGTGTGTTTTGGTGGTGTTGGTTTTGAGGGACTATGCGAGTGTGGCGTGGTGCAAGTGTTTACCTTCTCCTCTTGACTGTCTAGTCCAGTCTTGGGTGAAGAGAGCTTTGCTTCCAGTTTGGCTATATAAGTGCATCTTTCACAGGTTGTGGTTTTTGGTGGTAGGAGGAGAGGGTTGTTTGTGTACACGAGGCAACTGTTGCATTGCCCCAAGATGCCCAGATTCATCAGGTAGACAGGACTAAACATCGGGAGCTGACCCTTAGACATGCCTGCATAGGTGCTTATTTATTAAGTACTAAAAACTGTTTTCCTCTAGACAAGTGAGGAAAGTTGAGTGCTGTAGTCATTTGTAACTTATTTACTACTTACAATGACTTCTGAACAAGTGCTGAGCTCAAAGAAACAGATTTGAGTGTTGATGCTAGAAAACTGGCTAATTCTAAGAAACAAAATTAAGCTAGAAGGCTTCCCTCCAACACAGAAAGGCTTGGGGGCTTAGAAGCTTACATACAGTCCTGGATACAGCAAATCTGTATCTGGACTAGACAACTTACAGAAAGGCAGGAAACAAGCTTAGAATTCTTTGTGAAGGGGAAAGGAGGAGCAGAAACTAACTGGGTTGGCGTTCTCAAATGTTCTCCCTGGATTAGGTAGAATGAGGTAATGACACTAGACTGGGAGGAGTGACCCAGATCAAATTTACAGTAGGGGCGGGCAACTGCAAAGCCACCCAGTATCAGAACAAACAAACCCAACCAGATGCTTAACAATTGTATAAAAAGTATAAAGTATATGCGGACAATAAAAGTTCTATAAATTACTCCTAAAATAAGCAAAAAAACAGGATACTTAATGTTATATATATATATATCCCAGATTAGTTGGCTCAGAGCCCTTCCTCCGATTAGCTGTGTAAAATGGCAGAAACACTCACAAGTTGACTTCTTAAGTAACAAAGTTGAAATCTGAAACAACTTAAAAAAAAAAAAAAAAAGCTTGAAAGAACCAATGAGGTGCTTACTCCAAGCCGTAGTCCAGGTAACCCCAATCGGCCAATGACCATAAACAATTTTGTACCGGCTTTGGCTAAGCTATGATGGCTTGGAACATGTGTTCAGACACATAGCCTCTACTAACAAACTACTAGGCCCAAAACACAAGCCTGAATATGGTCAATGCTACACTACCCACACTACTTGGGTAGAAAAAAACTGCAGAAATGTTTAAACAGATAAAGGATCAAGGAGACTCTAGAGAATGCTTTTAACTGCAAACAAGTTATAAGATGCACTCCTTAGCAGGAAATCAGAACAAATAAACCCAACCAGATGGTTAACAATTGTAGAAAATTTCTAGTTAATACCTCACACACAGTGAAACAAGCTAGAAAAGTATATGCAGACAATAAGTGCTATAAATAACTTGTAAAAATAAGCAAAAAAAATGGGATGCTTAATGTTATATGTTACAGATTAGTTGGCTCAGAGCTTTTCCTCTAATTAGCTCAGTGTGATGGTCTCAATTTTGATAGTAAAGCATGTGTGTGTGTGATATAAAGTATACAAACACCTTTTTTTGGTTTTTACAGCCCCCAGTGGCCCATCTCTATACCGGGTCTACCAGCTTATCTCGTAACCCCCCCCCCCCTGCAGACTTGCTTCAGTATTGCTGGAGACCGTCCTGGATCCTAAGGGTGTCCTGGGCCCTCTGCTATCTCTGCCATCTCGGAGGTTCTTTATTTGCCCTCAAACTTCCTTGCCTCACGTGTGCTCATCTTTTACATTTGTGGGCAGCTCCCCTCTTTAAATCATGCCTCCCTAAATGACCATCGGTGGTGAATACCTGGGGCGGGCCTGCACATCGTTTTCAGTTGCTCAGTCAACCGCTAATCGATCCTGGGTTAGTTAGACTATAGTCAGGGGTTTCTCTTGCTATGTCACCAGAGTGGCTCTGTCAAGATGATATGGACAGAAAACACACCCTAGTCTTTAATTCTGGCCAACAGTTGAAGTAAGTCAGTAAACTTTATTAAGAATTAAAATGGGTAAGTACTTGCCTCATCTCACCTGTATTCCAAGTTAAATTCCATTGTACTACCAGTCCTCTCTGAACTCTGTCCTACAACTTTATCAGCTACTGTGCTACTCTTTTTTTCTGTAGCAGTGAAATAAATGCCTCTGATGTTTTTCAATATATTTTTAAAAAAGAATGTAAATCTCAATACAAATCCCTAATTGTGTCCTGGCACTTCTGTTTGCCAGTACTGTTTTATCATTTTTTAATACTTAAAACAAAGCAGATCCAAACCAAGAACAAAGTAAAATATCCAAAGGCTTGAAAGGAACGGAACAGTCCAACGTATCTTGAATCAAAATTGACTTTAATGAAGAACAAATAAAAAGTAGAACATTACATCAAGCACTTTCGCTTGGAGTCATACCAGGCTTTATCAAGATAAACCATCATTAAAAATTCAGTGCTTACGTACCTTCTAGTCCAAATCATGTGACTAGAACTCCAATTAATAAAATATGCTAATTAGACATTGAAACTAGCAAACCACCAGGTTATGTTAGAGACTTAAAAAGTTGTTTTACAATGCTGTCAAAGTTAACGTTGGACTGTTCCGTTCCTTTCAAGCCTTTGGATATTTTACTTTATTTTTTAATACTTGTTATATGTTACTTGTTATATTACATGTAGTTCTTTATTTAATTTTTGATACTGCTGGATTACTTGCATTGATACTATATGCAATTCACCTTGTATCATTTTCTGGTATTGCACATCACTTGTACATTTTATATAATTTGTATGTTACTGTTTGTAGTAATATTGTTACAAGCAGTTCACTTGCTAGTATAAGATGGAGGCAGCATCACTGCCATGTTGCAAAATGTAGAGACTAAAGTAGGGATATTATGTCTGTCCCATTGCCAGAATATGATGGGGACACCATTGCTGCTTAGGACAAAAAAGGTGTAGTAGGGTGGGGGGCTAATGTCAGTGCTTTGGTGCAAAAAGGGTCAGAATTAAAAGTATCATTGTTTCTATACCAGAGGGGTGGACTAAGCTGGGAACAGGGATAAACAAAATCAGTTTAAGCATCGCTGACCAGAAATCAGATGAGCACAACATGGGAGGAGTGTAGTTAAATGATCTCTTGAGTACTGACGCTGTACTGCCATTTACTTTGTCTGAAACAAGAGTAGGCTGCAAGACTGAACTTCTGATGGTCTATGCAGGAGGTTGCAGAAATGCACTGCTGATGCAGTACATGCAGGGGGTTACAGAAATGCACTGCTGATGCCGTCCGTGCAGGGGGTTACAGAAATGCACTGCTGACTCCATACGTGCAGGGGGTTACAGAAATGTACTGCTGACACCAGACATGCAGGAAGTTACAGAAATGCACTGCTGATGCTGTGTATGGAGGCCATGGGAAGCATGTCGGCAGCTATGAGGTCCTCCCCCGCTTCATAATCATGCAGTCAGCCACCACCCATTTTTTGTAAAATGATGGATGCAGAATTATTTCTTCAGTCAGTAGAAATTATCCTGAAAAGCAATATGTTATGTAGGCTTCCTGTTCCGCTGTTTGTTTTAGCAGGCCACCATAGCTTGTCTTTAGGTGCTTCTAGCAGTTTGACATCACAGTCCAATAGTATGTCATTAGTTAATCCTGTCTGCTTACTATTGCAGATAGTGAACTGAGTGGTATTTTTTTCCATGGCTCTGTTACAGCTTGAAAATGTAATTGTATCTTTAGCAACATGAATCATAGTGCTTTGTACTGTACAACAGAATTTTAAGTGGTGCTATGGTGTGACTCAGTATGAGAACTGTGGAATGACAATTCTGGGAAAAGTTTTGTGCTGGTGATTCATGGAGAGGTTCTTACTAGTTAATACTTGCACAGATATGCATTAGCACCAGAGGTATTGGAGGTCTGCTTTAAATCCCATATGGGATTTTGGGAGTAGGCCGGGAGTAAAATGCACACTTTTGCATGGCAATATTTTTGCACAGTTGTCCGAGACAGAGTTTTATATCATGGACATTTATACCTGCAAAGTTCAAGTGCAAAAGCAGTGAATACTGCACTGCACATGCATACTCGCACACCATATACATATACACAGCTGTATATTCACCTTACACTGCCTCAGAACACACCCATTTGTTTTATGGGAGCTATGCCTGCTTTACCCCCAGCCCATTTTGTTTACACCCTGATTCTTTAATTGCTGCCATAGGAGAATGGGTGTTGCTGCTGTAACAGCTCTCATTTTGTAGCGCTCCGCCTACAAAATACATCAGAGTCTCCTCTTGTGTACACCTTGCATGTACATTTACAGTCTGCTGTACATACATTGTAAAAAAATTTGTATGCTTTAATTTCCCAAAAGCTAGTACTCTGGCTTAGAATGGTGTACACTGTACATTTTTAAAGGTAAAATAGCGTTACTTCCTCATTCTCTGAAGGAAGAGCTTCAGTTTCACTACCCAGAAGGGCTTGGCAAGTGTATGCAGGGAAATGGTTTTTGTGTTATCTAACTGTGTAATTATGTCTTGCAGGTGAGAAGTCTCTGTAGGGATTCCCCTTCTAAAAAAATAATGAAATTAAATAAAAATTAATCCCATTTCTTCAGCTACAGAGCTGTAGATCCAGGTAGTTTATATTATCACCATTTAATTCTAATTGCTAGCTGCATGTAACCTAATGGTTTGTTCCCTGTAACCCCTCTGAAGTATTTCCACATCTGCAGTCCTTTCAGTTATATCGGTATTTTCTAATAGCACTCTGTGTCCCCCTCCCCATGTTTGCACACAGACACTTACTTGTATAAATCTTTTTAGAACTTTAATGCCATGCTTTTTTTTTATTTGCTGATCACTTTTCTGAAAGATACTGCTCTTGTGTTGTGTTCTTTCAGGAACCTGGATGCTTCTGAATTTTATTCTCAGTTCTGTTCTTTACCGTTTACCTTCAAAGGTCTGTTGATCCATTTCTTCGAGTTTCCCATCACTGTTAGACTGTACACCAGTCTTAATGCAATGAGTAGCCTCAGATGAAGACTTTGTGCTGTAATGTTGGGTGCCTTCTGTGTAGTGCATCTCCCTGTGCACTTGACATCGGACATTCTTTCTCTGTAATTTTGACCTTTGATTTTAGTGACTTTCATTCATTGTGTAGTTTAGCTCTGTGCTGTCTTTGCATTTGAGAATT
Organism: Protopterus annectens; assembly: GCF_019279795.1. Taxonomy (NCBI): domain Eukaryota; kingdom Metazoa; phylum Chordata; order Ceratodontiformes; family Protopteridae; genus Protopterus; species Protopterus annectens. The sequence continues at coordinate 1,104,479,580 of NC_056746.1, forward strand.
GCCATGATTACACTAGTTGCTGCCATCTCATTAGAGATGTGATAGTGCCAGTGTGTGGTTCTGCAGACCTGCACATTCAGTCTCTGCCACGGAGGGAACAATCCTTTCATTTGCACAGGTCACGTTCTTTCATTTGCTTACTGCTAAAATGTCTACCTTGTTTTCATGTTACAAAGAATATCCCTTCTTTCTAGCCCTCCTGCAGAGAGTTAAACTCAGGACTGATTTCTTGGATAATGCCTTGATTATTTTTGTTCTTTTACCATAAGCCCTCTTTGTTACCACGATGAAAGACATTAGTAATGGTCTAGCACAGTTTGGTTGCATGCTCCACTGTGGTAACTAAAGGAAGCAGGGTGCTGGAAAAGAGATTTGGACAGGTGGAAGTCTGAACCTGAAGACATAGTTGTGCATTCGAAGGTGGATTGATCTGCTGTTTCCTATCAAAACAGTATCCCGTTCACTTTGACTTGAAATGCATCTTGACTAGTTTCCTTTTACAGATGCAGGATTGTAAAGGATTACCGTAATGCTTCCCTTTATTTTCAGCCCTCTGTGAATGTCCTGGTTGAATGCTGCTTGGCACAAGGTTGCCTGCACAGAGTTCTCTCTTGCTGTCAGTTGAAACTCTTGTGCAATGTTCTTAATATGTAGCATGTTGTACTTTTTATTTGATTTAAAGAAGTTGCTTGTGATCTTCCTTTTTGAGTGCATATTTACTGTGATTGGAAAGATAAATGCCCTGCTGCTTATAAGAGTGCCTTCACAAAAGTAAGTTTATACCCAACTTTCAACTAGGATTATTTGACAAATCAGGTTTCAGTGATATGAAAACTTGCGAGGCATGAAATGTTCATCTCATAATTCACCGTTTCCTAACCAGTTTTATCAGCCTGTGACCTATTGACACTGCCTTCTTTTCCTTGCTGTCTCATGTAGCATATGACTGCATACTGTACTGAGGTCTGGGTTTGCTACATCTATTTGTACCCTGGGCTTCGTAACCCAAGCTACTCTGAAAAGAGTGGCCGATACCTCCCAGCCCAAGTCCACTTTGATTTGGTTTATTGCAAAGCTCTCTTTTTTGAGTAGTGTTGCTTGTTCCCTTTAAGCATAAGCGTGCATGTTTTATTTTCAGGTTTTTATTTACCACCCCCTTTATTTTCAGGTTTTCATTTATCCACCCCCCCCCCACACACGCACGCACACAGACACACACACACACACACACACACCCACACACTTGAGTAATGACTGCATCTAATGGGTTGCATATTGAGGATCTAGCTGAATAAGCTCATCTGTGTTGCTTTTAGAACCTCATCGGACTTGAGGTAGCATGCAATGGACCTCGTATGTAAGGAGGTAACTTGCATGGTCCACTAGTGGTCATCTTTGTCAGCATCAGTACCTGTCTGATGGCTTGTAGAGTATGTGGAACCTGCCTTTATTCCCACAGGTACTGGGCAGAATGCCTTCTGCAGCAGTATTTCTGCCAGATGTTTTCCATGTACAGTTCTCCCCTTCTCCATTGCAGATTCTATCGCCACTGTCTCATGAGACTGAACTTGCACTAAAGGCTTAAAATGGTTTAATCTCCAAAGTAAATTCTTCACAACCCTTGCAGGACAGATGTACTTTACAAAAATGGGTGTAGACAATCTATATTATGTTGCAGTTTTTACAATAACATGGCTTGGCATTAACTAATTTTAAATAAGAATGAATCAAATCATGAAGAAAATAACTACAGGTATGAAACAACTATCATTAATTATGCTGTTGTAGTATAAAGTGAAATGTGATATTCAGTACTACAAGCCAATGTATGACCTCAGAACACAGATTAGAAACTCACATGACTTGAAGTCTTGCCACCTGCATACCGACATACTCACTTCCTGCTTACAGCATTGACTGTTTCTTGGCAGCAGACGTTTCAAGTTCTGTTTCATTGTCATTATAGTTCCTGTTGTCTGGGGCATGGAGTCTAGACAGGAGTGTGAATGGAAAGATTAACTGTTGTGCTGAAAAAAATTGCTTTCATACTTGGATATATTGCTTTTGTGCATAAGGTAAGGTTTGGGGTGTGACACCTCAAATAGTTTTTCTCTAATAGTTTAAGAATTGTTTTTCTAAAAGGCCATATCAAAGTGAAAATGTATGCTGCACTTCATGAGTGTTGCTTCTGTCTAGTAAATACATTTTCAAGATTTCCTTTTTTGTGGCTTTAAAATAAAGGTAAAAGCACATGTGCATACACCATGAATATGTTCAGTTTCATGAAAACCTTGCTTTTTGAACTTCCTGTTTCAAATTGCACATTGTTCTTCTTTGCAGTATTTTAATATTTATTGTTTATTTATTATATTTTGCTGAGCAGGTTAGTCCCGTTAGGCTAGTGGTCTCTTTTCAGGGGAGACCCAAAGTAGTATTTATACTGGTATGGAAAATTTGGCCAGGGCATCAAAGTTTCCCTACTCTTTTTGATAGGTGCCATGGGGTCTTTTATGTCCACCTGAACTGCCACCAACTCGGGCAAATGGGGCTTCGGCTTAACATCTCATCTTAAGGAGGACACGGTCAGGGGTCCAGCACCCTTCCCCATAGTGCTACACTGTAGTGTCAGAGTCATAGACCTCCTGGTTTAGGAATAGAACTTGCAGCCTTCCACACCAAAGGAGAGTATGCAACCTTTTGCGCCACTGATACTGCATTTTGTGAACTGTTGAGCCATGGACCTATAGACTTCAGATCAGACGTATGTGTTTTGGCTAAAATGAGGGGATAAATCTGTCCAGAATAAACAAGCGCAAAAATTTTTTACCTGACTTGGGTACACATTTAGGCTCAAAAGGCATATGCGTGTCTGTCTGTGTCTCTGTCTCTCTCTATCCATCTGTGTCTCTGTCTCTCTCTGTCCATCTGTGTCTGTGTGTCGCTGTCTCTCTGTGTGTCTCTGTCTGTGTGTCTCTGTTTCTGTCTTTGTGGGCATTTATTTGTAATGTTCAGTCCCATGATGCAGAAGGCTACAGCAGGTCTGGTAAACCTGTTGAATGAGGGGAAGAACTGGTGGCAGCTGATGGTGAGCTGTGGGGAGGGGGGGATGCATGTAGTGAATTATAGGGTTACTGTCTTGTATGGGCTAACACAGTGTATTTCCATGTTCCAAGAAGGACTGATTATACTACCATAAGAGTACCTCAGAACCCCCAAGAAATTTAGCTTGGCACTGTTGGGTATATTGACACCCCCTCTCCCGATGCTCGATTAACCCATTCTTTCCCCAGTTCCCTTCATGCCCTAATGGTGTTGCACTACTTATACAATCAACAGCATAGACCTCCTGCAGACTGCTGCATAAGCAGAGGTTAAACATTATTACAGTGATGCACAGTTTAGCTACACAGGTATTGTAGCCAAAAGGACCTTCAGATATATTATACGATGTGAAATTAGGTAGCCTGTTAACTTTGCAGGGATAAAATATAACGAGAGAGAGAGATAAAAACCAGGGCTGTCTGTTAATAAAGCACAGGCTGTGTAAGAATTTGTTACTAGTTAAAAAGCGGGAAGAGTATGGGGGCAGTCGGCCTAAGGCGGATTTGCTTCACAAATACTTGGTTAGACTTGTAGAAAGAATAGTAGAGTTTAAGATTCATAGTATGGTGTCAGTATGGTCATGCAGGGGGTGATGGTGGGGTACTATAGGGGGGGTGATAGTGAGGTACTGTAGGACAGAGGCTACTGGAGCACTAAATGAGTGAAGAGTGCTATCAGGTAATTTCTCCTACACAGCAGTATTTTTTTTTTTTTTATTATGTGTTCGGGGAATGAGGTGCAGGCATTTGAGAGAGCAGACTGCTGAAATGTTCAATGATGCATTTGTTAGTGTAAATGAAGGGTTTAGGTGTGCAGGGAGGACAGTTATAGAGAGAGAGAGATTTCGCAGTCTAATGAAAATGAGTAGAACTTGTAATAAGTGGTCCTACAGCACTGAGGGGAAGGACCATTCACATTCTGTGAAATGTTAGTGTGTGTACAGTGCTCCCTGCATATTTTGTAGGTGTCCTTGCCAGTTCTTTATTGGCTTGGGTGGCAGTGAGATGCCTGGTCGAACTAGAATGAAGTGCCTTGACCACCCCCCAACCCCCCCAACACTCAGTACTCCTTATATGTGCATAACTCCTGCCATTGTACTGCTTTACGTGCATAACTCCTGCCATTGGACTGCTTAGGTTGAGGTGTTTAGTTGTAAGCAAGTAACCAGCAGGAAAACAATTTTCATGACTGACAGCCTCAATAAATAAATAAGCTCTTGACATGTCAGCAATGCCTTCAATAGAGTGACAGTTTTAAGAGTGGAACAGAGTGGCTTAAACAGTGCAAAATATGCATTGATTAAAAAACACCAGAAAGACAGACGTGGCTAACTCCTAACGCAAGGTGTAGGTTTCATTGTTACTTTCAAAATGAAAATCAAGCCTTTAAGTCCTATAAACACAACAGCTGAAAAGTAAAATGGAAATCCATGCAGACATAGCTGTTGAAAGCAAAAGCTACAGCAACAGTTTCCTTTTCACTGCTAAATGCTAAGCAGATAAGCTAAACACGTGCTTAGAATCCTCTGATGTGCTGTATAGATTAACAATAGCTTCCCCGAGAGCTCTGTACATGGGGGATCCCATTCTATTTTTTGTACTTTCCTTAGTCATTGATTAGATCTGACCTACTTGGACTGGAAATCTCTCATTCTACAGATGATCGGATTCTCTAGAGTGCTGGTAAATCTGTATCTTTAAAGGAAAAGGGTGCAGAAAATGACCACACTACATAGCAAAAGACAAACTTCCACCTACTGACATACCTGCTGGACCTCTGGACTTGTCAAGAATTGTAATGTAAAGCTGGAGGCAGAGGTAGCCCCGATGACCATGATAAGAAAAACGTGGCAGAAACTGTATTTTAGAGATGGCACTATCAAGCGTCAGCACATAACATGTTCTACACGTATGCAGTACTTCAGTCAGATCTGCTAAATGACAGAAGAGATGGAAGGGATTAAGCCCTTTCATGTAATCACATGATTAATAAAAAAAGAAGATTCTTTTTAAATACAACTGTGTAATAACTAACTTGCGTTCCAGTGTGGGTATTGCAGTACAGCAAGATTTACCCGTGTCTGGCAGTAAGAGTTCGGGTCCGGGTATTGCAGGATTTACCCATACTTGGCTTTGTGATCACTTCAGCACTTGTATGCAAGTAAAACATCACCTGTGTAAAAAATTACTTAATCACGTGATATGGAGAGTAAGAGCATCTTGCATGCTGAGTCAGTGCCAGTAGCACAAAGCCATGAAAGATCCCACGGCACCTATCAAGAGTATTGGAAATTCCCTGACGCCCTGGCCAAATTTTCCTTAGTACTGTAAATACCACCTTGGGTCATTTTCCCCCAAACACCCCACCCCCCCAAAAAAGAGAGGCTACTAGCTTATTGGGATTAACCTTGTCAGCAAAGGATAAATAAATCTTTTTTGTTTTGTTTGTTTTAGCTTTACATCTTTAGTAGTCTCCTAAAAGAGCCACATACAATTTCTTTGAGCGCAACAGCTGACCCATTTTCCTAAAGATTGACCTCCCAGAATGGGTAGATATGTTTAGCATTATTAGAAGTAAATTGCGTATACCGGACAACAGAGTTGATGTATACCTTTTACAATAAATCACTGCTGTGTAGAGTGGCCATTGTGCACTCTTAACAGGTAGGCCCTCAATCTTGTTCTGCCATGTCATTTTGAATACATTTCCTACTGTTATGCTAATGTTCATGTCCTTTTTTCATACCTTTTTTCAGTATGAAAAGTTTCATTTCCTTGTACTTAAAACTGTTGCCTTGGTAACTTGGGGACATGTTACAGTCATTAAAGCAGAATACAGATGACATGGTACCCTTTTCCTCATTCTGAGACTGCTGTTAAGTTTGTAGGGTAAATGCTTTTACTTGGAGTCAGTAATTAAACACTTCAGAATGTCTGGTATGTTTGCATCAGGAATGTCTAGTATGCTATGATACAAGGCAGTGTGTGCTTAGGAACTGAGCAGCATGAGAGAGCAGTGATTATACTGTTGATGTTATGAGGCCACGAGTCTCCAAATGGAACTTTTGTTGAACTCTCCAGTGTCGTAAGACAAGTTACCAGTATTTATAATTTCCTTTCACTCCCCATTTCTTTTGAAGCGTTGTGCCTTTGTTTAGGGAGTGATGGCATAAGTTAACGGATTGCACAGCTGCTGCGGTGAAGAAATGAGCAGTTTTGTATACAATGCAAGTTGTAGAATTAGTTGTGTAGACATTCATTTATCGTGCTTTACCAAGGATTTTAAGAGATGTAGTATTCTAAGTCATTGCCACATGCAGAAAATATAGTGAGTGCCATTTTGAATTTTCCTTTTCTCTTATTTTTATTTATTTATTTTTTGCAGTCCTGTCATTTTTCTCAATTGCGTTTCCATTTCTTTTGCAGTCCTGTCATCTTTCTTCCTGTACCTCAACTGAGTTTCCAGTACCAGTTTTTGTATTCTTCTGGCCCAGCTTTGTATGACTTTGGCCAGGGTTTTATCTGTTCAGATATTCTGGAGGTGAATTTTATCTTTTTTTTTCCTTATGCCCTATGTTATCACCCCTACATGTAGTACTTCCCAGGCAGATTTAATTACTGTACATGTGCCGACATACAGTGTTGTAAGAAAGTGTCAGACTGCATGTATGTGTGCATTCTGTATGGGCTGCCATACCTCCAGGCTGCACCAGAGGTTAGCCCTCTAGTGATTCTAATGTGCTGCCTCACTTGAAATGGAAACTCTTGCATTTAGCGTTATTGACCCATTTTACAGACTCGTTCTTCCTCTTTCTTGACTGCTGTTTGCATCCAAGTCCTTGATATTACTGACCTGCCTGTTTACACTAACACTTTATGCTAACTTGAAGGTGAATGTTAATTATTTTGTTTTGTTATGTTGATCTGTGAGATATTGTACCAGGGCAGTGCCTGTCTTTTCTGACAACCTGTAAGTGACCTTCACAGTGAACTATTTGAATTGTGGGCCCCCTTCGCTGCATGTTGTATAAGCTTCACTTAGGAGATTTTATAAGAAGGAAAGGTTTATCATACTGTTGCAGTGCTTGCAATCCCCAGCTTTGCTTCTCCTTTCCCCAGTAAGAAATTGCAAGTGTGTATGGTATGCCATCCACTCATGGCTTGTTTTAAATTGGCATAAACACTTTCAAAACAAAGGCTAACAGTTTGTGCTGTCTTGAGAGGTTCCCATGTTCCCTTTATTCCTAGTTGCATCTTTGCTTTAAAAGCATTCATGATTTTAGAAGTGATTGTATGCTTTCAGTTGACACTACAGGACCAAGTGTATGGCGTTCTTAAAGCTTCCTGTTTCCTCTTGAACATTTCTAGGATTAAATGCCTATTGCCTCAGAATAACCTGTAGTAGCTCATGCCGCATTCTTTTCTTGCCTTGACTACTTTAATACCATCTAATTGGGACTGCCTGTTTACACGATTGATTGCTTGTAGTTGGTGCAGAGCCCTCTGGCTGTGTTACTTACTGATACTTCCAGATACCAGCATATCCGATCTGTTCTGAGCAGTCTGCACTGACTTTTCTTGCATCATTTCCAAAATGTTAGTGTCTGCTTGACGGGCTTGTGGTACCACATTGTTTCTCCAGGGTCTTGTATGCCTTCCTGGGGTTGTTGGCAGTTCCCTATGTTCTCTTTAAGACCCCTTACCTGTGGAGTCTGTTTCCATGGTGCTTTTGGAATTGTCCTCCCTGCAGCAGGTTTCAGTGTTGTAATTAGTGGATGCCACTGTACAGGTTCTCATTCTGTCCATTCTGAGTGTTGTATGGAATGTTTTTCTGCACCTACTTCTCTGAGCAGCAAGCTATGATTTCCAGTTCTGGAATCTTCTTATCCCACTCCATTCTGGACTTCATTAGCCTATGTGTCTGATCTGTAAATGTTTTGTTCTTCAGATGTAGCATTCCTGATCATCCAGTCAAGTTTGTTGAGCTTTGTTCACCACAGACTTTGAAATTCTAATTTCTGTGCTATGCTGTGTAGAGCTTAAGGCAGGAACAATATGGCACTGCTACCACACGTGTCTGAATCTCCAGGTTACTATCTAACCTGCTTTTCCCTTTCAGCTGGTTTTATTTTTCCAACCAGTCAAGATTTTGGGTAGTTGGAATGAGTGAAATGTGTAATAGATATCAAAGGACTGCATTGTTCTATTTTGCCCTACTCCTGTTTCCCTTTTTGTTGCAATTCTAAAGTCTTGGGTCCTGCGTCGGCCACTGTCGCCTCTTCCCTGACGTCAGGTCGTCAGGGGTATAAAAGATGCAGCCGACGCCATTTTCTCCAGTCTTTCTTGCCACGCGGTGCCCGAAGCAGAAGCAGTTCTCAAGTGCCGGTCGGCCGACTCCTGAGATTTTCGTGTTCTAGTTTCAGATCCAAAGTCTTCATTAAAAGCTAAGTACCCCATTGGGGAAACTTTTTTCTTGCTCCAGACCGATGTCAGAAAAAGTTAATAATTGTATTTCTTGTGGGAAGCCGATACCTCATAAGGACTTTCACTCTTACTGTATTCCTTGCCTAGGCCCTGACCACGATGTTTCTAGTTGTCGGTTTTGTGCTAGATTTAACCAACGCATTATTAGGCGTCGGTACGATTTTGCATTAAGGTATTTTGGGTGAAGATTTAATTATACAATGTCGTCGGATAGCCATCAGACGTCCGGAGTTCACAAAAAGAGCAAAGAAAAAGACAGGCAACCGAGGTCCAAAACCGATGACGCCGCTTCTCTTAAGCAATTCGCCGGTTCTCAGTGAGCTGCTTTCGCAGCCCCTGATGCACGCTACTTTAGAGTCGCAGGCCACTACCGACTCCCACATGGAGTTGGCCAGGCTGCTGGAAACTCAAGGTATTGGACCCTCGGAGATTGTTCCCTCAGATGGGTCCGGAGCTGCTGAGCAGGCATCGGCTTCTGAGGGTGTATTCAGACCTAAACAATTATATATTAAACCGACTTCAAAGGCAAAGACTAAAACACCTATAAAGGCAAAGAAACAAGTTCACCAGTCACATGGACAGGCCTTCATGCCTAAAAAAACAGATGCTCAAAATGGCCGAAGACTTAATTACCTTGATCAGGGGTTCCCATCCCCCTCCTGATAAGAGGCCTAGGCAAGAGACAGACTATGAATCTTCAGATCAGGTTTCCATTTCTTCTGATTCCTCTTCTGATCAGGAATATTTTCTTCCCTCCTGTGAGAATTCTGGTGCTGAAGAATCAATTCCTTCAGCTTCTCCTCCTGAGGACTACTCTTTTGGGGAAACCTTGCATAGCATGAGGGAGCACTTCCACTGGGAGAGCCAAGATTTTTCAGAATCTAAGAAGAGGCTCAGAGACTTGCTATTCCACCTGTGTTAGACATTGTAGATGATGTGTTTTCAGAGTCTAGTCTGACCCCTGACTCCTTGCCTCCAGTTCCTGTTAAGCCGGACAGATACTACAGGGTCCCTGACTCTCATAAATTTATTTTCAAAAACCCTACTGCAGACCCAGAAACTATTTCTCAGGGTCCCAAAGGAGTCAAGGCTTCCACTGCAAAAAACCCAACTCCCTCTGACAGGGATTCTAGGGCACTGGATAGATGGGGAAAAAAGATTTACACATCTGCTACTTTAGCTATTAGGGCCTTAAATTGCCAGTTTCATATGCTCAAATATCAGCAATATATCATGACACTGCTTAAACAGAAAATGATGGTAAATTCTGAATGTGCACAAAAGAAAGAAATGCAGGATTTATTGCATGCAGCTGAACAAGTTGGAAAGCATACTTTGCAATGTGGTTTTGATTCTCTGGAGGCCTCCTGCAGGGCCGCTGTTACAGATTCTGTCATTAGGAGGCATGCTTGGTTAAAGGAACAAAACCTGCCTGATCATGTTAAAGCAAAATTATTAGATGCTCCATTACAACATGAAACCTTGTTTAGTGTTAAGGCAGAAGAGGTGTTAAAGAAAATGGAGGGCAAAGCTAAATCTATGCAAACGGTCAATGATTTCTTACAGGTACAGCCACCTAGATTTAGCAGACACTGGCCTACAAAGAATTGGTCCTTTCCAGTCTCAGACAGACCTAGAGGCAGATCCAGATGCCCTAGAGGCAGATCACAGCCACAAAGTTCCTACAGGTCTAAGCAATGTGGGGTGCTTCTACCTCCAAAGGTGGAGAAGACAAGTCACAACCACAGAGGAAACGGTCCCAATGACTTCCCCCTGCCTGCACCAAACACTTATCTTCTGCCAGCACCCTTAGGGGGAAAACTAGCACTTTTTTCTCAAAATTGGCACATTATAACCCAGGACAAATGGGATCTCAACATAGTGTCACAAGGCTCCAAGTTTCACTTCCATACTCTTCCAAAGGCAAATGGTTGGCCAGACCTGCCAAAAAATCAATGGGCAGAGGCTGAAAAACAAGTCGCAGCTCTCATGGACATGAGAGCTATTCAACAAGTGCCACAGCAAGAGCAGGGGCAAGGATTTTACTCAAGACTGTTCTTGGTACCCAGAAAGGACAAAACATGGAGACCAATACTGACCGATCTATTCTAAACACTTTCCTGGATATACCAAAATTCAAGATGTTGGCCTTGCAGCAGCTTCTGTCCATGCTGGGCAGCAAGGCTTGGCTCGTGACTTTAGACCTAAAAGAGGCATACTTGTTACCTCAGATTCAAGGCTGGCTCAAAGCTGCGCCCAGGGTCTTCACAAAGTGCCTGGCACCAGTAATTGCTTACTGCAAACAAAGAGGGCTACAAATATATCCTTACTTGGACGACTGCCTCATACAAGCAGAGAACAAGGACATTCTACTTCAACATCTGACGTTTGTGAAAAGACTTTTAACATGCCTAGGGTACACAGTCAACAAAAAGAAATAAAAACTTGTACACTCTCGAGATAATATTCCTGAGTGCAAGCTTAAATACAACTGCCCAGATGGCGTATCTCACTCCAGACAAACAGACAACTGACTACCTATTTTATGGAAATGGCAAAAAAAGGACCAGTTATCTGCAAGAAAAATTCTGCAGGCTTTGAGCTTCATGGCATCCTGCATCTTACTAATTCCGTATGCAAGACTGCATTTGAGGAAAATTCAATGGTACCTAAAAAGTGTCTGGACACAACATTGCCACAGCCTGGAAACAATGATTAATGTCATTCCCTGCCTGCAACAGGAGTTTCGATGGTGGGCAAAGGCTTGTCACCGAAACAAGGGACAGCCGTTCTCACTACCCCCAGCCAGGCAGAGCCTAACAACAGATGTTTCAGATTATGCCTGGGGGGCACACATCGCAGGAAGAGGCATTCAGGGCACCTGGTCCACAAACCAGAAGCATCTACATATCAATCAAAAAGATGCTAGCTGTTCAAAATGCCATGACAGCCTTCAAGGACCTACTTCATCCGGGACAACTACTGATAAATACAGACAACACCATGGTCATGTGGTACATAAACAAGCAGGGGGGGGGGCGCTCATTCTTACCCCCTTTGCATTCAAGCCATGGCTTTATGGGACACAGCATTGACTTACCAAGTCCATCTACAGGCACAATTCCTGCCAGGAAAGGAAAGTACTTTGGCAGACGAACTAAGCAGAAACCTCATGGATCCCCACGAGTGGCACCTGGATCTACAAGTCTTCAGCATGATAACAAAGAAATGGGGACGCCTGGACATAGATCTATTTGCCTCCCCTCACAACAGTCAACTAAAAAGATTCTGCACAAGGACCTATCACAGACAAGCTTGGAAAGTGGATGCCTTATCTTTCAACTGGACAAACCTATCAGTATATGCCTTTCCTCCACTGCCACTCCTCCCCAAGGTACTCCTGAAGGTCAGACAGGAGAAACCAAAAATTATTCTGATTGCCCCAGACTGGCCACACCAGTACTGGTATCCGAGCTTAAGGAACTTGTCCCAATGCCCAGCCTGGACCTTACCTCAAATACCTCATCTACTGTCCCAGCAAAACAATCTGATTCTGCACAGCCAACTCAGGACCCTAAACCTGGCAGCATGGCAGATAATGTAGCTATACAAACAATACCTCTCAGTAAAGCTGTGATGGATGTCATTTTAGAAGCCAGAAGGCCTAGTACTAGAAAATCCTATGCTGGGAAATGGAAGAAATTTTGTGCTTGGAACCAAGCTCAAGGAACTGATACAGCTGTCCCCAATATTCCTCAGATTTTGCAATATTGAACTGAGATGCTGGACAAAGGCCTATCTTTTTCATCAATTAAAATCCATGCCTCTGCCATTTCGGCTCATTACAATACAGAGCCACCATTCTTTTCTCATCCTTTAAGGCAGTACCTCAGAGGAGCCAAAAACATAAGGCCTCCAAGGAGAACGCCAGTACCTGCATGGGACCACAACTGTTTCTTGGAAAAACTCACATTATATCCGCAGTAGCAGCTGGCTCAAAAGGAGGTAAAGTTCATATCTTGGAAAACAGCTCTGCTCCTAGCAATAACTTCTGCAAGATGAGTTTCAGAGCTACAGGCTCTCATGGCTGTGGAACCCTTTATCATTTTTTATCCAGACAGGGTCTCTCTCAGAACAAACCCTACATTTATCCCTAAGGTGGTATCCAGTGTAGCCCTTAACCAAACTATACATTTGCCAACTTTTTATCCAAATCCACAGAACAAGGGGGAGAAAATTCTGCATTCTTTGGACGTACACAGACAACTTAGATTCTACTTGGACAAAACTAAAGTTTTCAGAAAGACAGAACAATTACTAGTGGCAGCATCACAAGGAAAGGCTGTCTCCAAGCAGGCAGTTTCAAAGTGGATAGATCACTGCATTTGTTTCTGCTACTCACAGCATGGCAAGCCAGTGCCTAAGGGCATTAGGCCACATTCAACCAGAGCTGCAGCCACTTCTGCAGCTTTTCTCAGGGGAGTACCACCCAAAGACATTTTAGAGGCTGCTACTTGAAGTTCAGTACATACCTTTACAAAGCATTACAATTTGCCACTTTACTTTAAATCCAGGGCAGGCTTTGCCACTGCAGTACTGTAGGGCCTCATAGCCGCTCCTAATGCTGTTTAGCTCCAACCCCCCAACCATAGCTTTGGGACTCATCCCAAATGTAATGACTGCAGCAGTGAAATGCGAAGAACATAGTACAGTTGTGTACACTTGCCATAAATGTAGATATTCGAGTGTATTCACTGTTGCAGTCCAGGTTACCCACCCGCCATCCCCCTTTTTTTCTGGAACTTATCTTTACTTCTCTAATCTATACAACCTAGGCGGTGTATTTGCTTATAGATGAGGGTAAAGCTTATTTTGGTGCTTTCATGTTTTATTTACATATTTTTAGCCTACCCTTTTGGGGGCACCTGACATCTGGGGCAAGAAAAACTGAAGAAAATGGCGTTGGCTGCATCTTTTATACCCCTGACGACCTGATGTCAGGGAAGAGGCGATAGCGGCCGACGCAGGACCCAAGACTTTGGAATTCAGGCCGACTGAGGGCAGCCTGCCAGCAGGATAACCCAAATGTAATGACTGCAGCAGTGCATACACTCGAACATCTACATTTATGGTAAGTGTACGCAACTGTACTTTTTTGTGAAGGGGTGTGGCATGCTCAAGCTGTCAGGTGAACCCCAGCTTCTACTGCCACAGGTATACTTGAATAAAAGAGAGTGGTCATCACAAAGATAACAGCTGCAGAGAACACAAGTTCTCTTCCTTTTTTGGTTCAGGTGTTTGACAACTGGTGTGTCTCTCTGCACGCATGAAATGGGTAGTGGTGACCTTCATCCCAAGATGTCTTCTGCAGCTTCCAGTCAGATTCCTGTTTTGCAAATGATTTCTGTACACATGTAGTCGGTCGTAAAACTGATGTCTAAAATCCTGGGAGCTCCTCAGCAAATTTTTTTTTTTTCCCTGCCGTCCATCTTGTTCAGTTAGTGGCAGATGCAAATGCACCATCTTGCTTTGCTTCCTCCTCACACCGGACTTGGTCTCAACATCCAAGGCTGTCACTTCATTGCCCAAAAGTAATTACCATCATCTTCAAAGTGTATGCTCCTAAGACCATACTCACTGCAGCAGTATGATCTAATCTTCTACAAGGCTAGCCACTGCTAATTGTTAGTGGGTCAGGTTGTAAAAAGAATTGAAATGATTTAAACTTTGCTACCAGAGTCGCTTGGTATGGAAACCTCAAATCCACTGGTCTTGCCTTTGCTGGTTTTATAATATGTTGTAATTTGCACAGATGCAGTCTTTGTAGGTGCTGGGTTTTTCATTTGCTTGACAAGGTTCTTTTGACTTCATCTCTTGACTGTTCAAAACAAACTTTAAGACATGGTTTGATATCCCTTGTAGATTGTGTTGACTTTGTAACAGACATATGAGGTCCCAAATTATTTTTAAGAGGGAAGAGGCCTGATTGTGTTTTTAGCTGTTTGTTTCTCGCTGTCCAGAACATCTGGTCAGATACTACTGGTGCAAAGGTGGCCTTTCTTTACCTGGTGCATTATCTAAATTCTCTTAATTGGCTTTATCTACACAGAAAGGTCATACACTCTTCTCCTGCTATCACATATACCCTTGAACCTGGTAGAACAACTCATTTGTTTCATGGTGGGCTAACTTTAGACTGCATTGGATGATTGCATCATCTGCTTTGTAGGTCCATTTTTGGAGATCCTGCTTTCCACATTACTTTTTGTCACTGCATCTTTGTGTACTGAAGCAGTGGTTTGCAAGAAAATGGTGAAGTTTGGTCCAACTATTCGGACTGAAATAAGTTGTCATACTAAATTGTTCCTTTGCCCCAGGAATAACGTAGGAGTGAGACCCATCATAAAAATAAGCACCTCCAGGTTCTGGACTGCTCATTACCCTTTTGGGGTGGTCCACCCATTAGGCAGCAGTGCTACTATGAGAAAAGGAATATAGTTCCAGTCCTTGAAGATGGTGTATGTATATTTTTCTTACTCTTACAAAATATATCTACCTCCAAGTATTGACAGGAATCTGTAAAAATTCCTTATTTGCCTTTCTTTATCTTTTAAGGTCTTGACTATATTTTTGTTAGTGGCTTCAGCACTACACTAGATGGGTCAGATAGACTGGAGGGAGTCTTACCAAGTGATGGCTCAGGATGGTCAACTAAACAAGACCTGAAGCAGTAAGCGGTGATGCTGAAGATGGTAGGCATGTCCTCTTGATATATAGTAATGTTGGACTATGTTCAGTTAAGTGTCCTGATCTGAAGTAAGTGTAGGGGTAGGCAATAATGTAAGCTGCCATTGTCTTTAGAGCACAGATTATTAGGCCTTTAGGCAAAACTGATACTGTGTATGCAGAGTATTTGATTAGAGATCACTGTATTTAAAAAAAATGTCCTCCTGGTCTTGCCTTCCATTTAGATTCCATTGAATTGGAAAAGATGGAAGTGAGGACAAAATTGGACTTTACCACTTTGATTCTGTTTGAATCAGGCATGAAAAGAGCTTGGGACAGGTAGAGCGTCATTGCAGCAGAGGGTTATTGTGTGCTGCTAATGGGTTTTGTATGTAACCTAGGATTTGATTCTGTCAGTCTCCATTTCAGTGCTTTTGTGATTCTGAGCAAGTCACTTGGTCAAACCAGTGTTCTTTGGTCACCCCTAAAAACAGTAGTGGGTTTTGCCCATTAATGCATGAGCATGGTTGTCTATCACTGCAGGAGCTAACCATGTTTGTAACAGAAAACTGGGATGTGTACTGATGCTACCATATCTCTGTAAGCAGATATGCACCAGTGGAAATATTTAAGGATAAATGTTTTGGATTACAGGATATGCTTATGGGGCCAGATTTCAAAAGACTTGCTTTCTGTGCAAGTGACTGACTTCACTTTGTCTGCCTTATAGATAGTGACATACTCCCGTGGAAGGCCTTACACCAAGTGCAAGTCTTTTTTAATTCGTGGTATTTCAGCCCTCTTCTCCCTACTCTTTTGGTCGAATGTTTTTGTGTTCGGAAGAATCAGATGAGGCCAGTGGTCGCTTAAGTAAATATGTATGCTGAAGGAGGGCATTTACAACAAAGCTGCAAAACTGTATTTGTCAATGCTGGAAATAGAGGAGCAATCTAGATTCAGTCAGTGATTAATCACTCAAATGCCGTCATTCATCAATTAATTCATAAAAAAGGTAGTTATTAGGAGAGTTGTCCAGCTGTTGGGATTCTGTCCTGTATCTTTCATTTTCCTTCCCTGTTTTGGGCAAGGCATTTCTTTTCAAGCAGGGTAGCACTTAATGAATTGTGTGATGTCCATCACTTGGTGATGTGATGACTTCTGGTGCCTTTGTAGTCTTTCTGAGCAGAGCCAGCACTGGCTATCCTTTTAAATAAAGCTTCAATCCTTAAGTGAGCAGGAATTGTAGGTTATTTAATGTCCCGTTACTGCTGTCACTTCTCTTTATCCTCCCTGAGGCATCGTGATGAGACTTGCATCCTTTGATTCTATTTTCTTTCCTTCCTCCTTTATATTTTGAAGATATAAGGAAGTTGTTGACTAATCAGTATCCTGTCCTAGATTTACAAGCCGTCATTTCCTTCTCCCCATCTAGAAAAAATTCCCCTGCAAAGGGAAGAGTAAAACTAATGTAAAGAATATTCTGCATTTCCTAAACAAGAACAACATTTCAGTTTCTCAGTTAGTGATATTTGTTTTAGCTAAGAGATATTTTTGTAATGTGCGTTTCCAATTAACAAATTTAGTAGTGCAGGCTTTTGTGCATGATCAGTTATGTCAGGTGCCCTTAACCTTTGAGTGTTAGCATAGTTGTGATCTTTGTTCAAATTCCTCCTTTGATCGTGTATAGCCATCACACGCTAAACAACTATTAAAAGAATAAAGCTTGACACTGAAACTTGTTTTGGAAATAAGTCGTCAATGTATTTATTCACAGAATCTGTAGTCTAAAGTCCTGAGTAGGCATGAGAACCCTGATTTGTAATTAGCTGGAAATTTCCTTTTTTCTTTTTTTTTTTTTTCGCACCAAAGTGTCATTCAGTATTGTGTGCAATTATTTTGACAGTATTTCTGATCCTTGTTTGACCACAAGCTTGAGTTAATCCTCTGAGGTAATACATCTCTTTGCTATCCATGGTTTCTAGTTCCAGTAAAATTTAGCCCTTTAGGCTGTTGTATAGCCTCTTGAAGCAGTTTCACAAGGTTCCCATTTGTACTGTCCAGGACCTGATTTTGATTTAGGGAAAGCATCGACTCCTCCACACATTTAAAGTGTGGCCCTATGTAGAACTCCATGAATCTTTCCTCCTTATTGCAATTCAGTCTGGTGGATTTCCGAGCTCCCACCATAAGAAGCATTGTGTGATCTTTTGTTTTTAAATGAGTGCATGTCTCAGAGATGAGTGATTTAAAATTCCTCCAAAAATGAATTTTCAATTCACCCTGAACTAACCTAGTGTTCTTCTAACTTAGGCACATTAAGAGATGGAATAGATTTTGCATGCTGTAGATCAGGGATTCCAAATGCATAGCCGAAAAACCTCCATCAGATTTCAAGTGTAATTAGAAATTAAATAAACTGACTATACTACTTTTCTGTCTACACCGCCTGCATTATTTTTTGTCTTGGAGATTGTGGCCCTTTCCTGAGTTTGCTAGTCCTCATACAACACCAGTGGTCATTTGAGGTTGAGACCCCTGATTATTGTGGCTGATAGCTGTTCAACATTGCAGAGTTGAGTTCTTGGAACAAGACCAAATGTTCATTTCCTTGACCAGGAAGTTGCATTTATTTCTAAATAGATGTAGCCAGACAACTTGCTCTGCAAAACATGACAAGGAAGGAATGATCAGATACTATCAATCCCCATTCCATCAGTGGAGGATTTTACTCGCTCTCTTTTTATTTTTTTGCATAAATTAAGGTGAATGATATCTGCAAGAGTCTTAGCAAATAGGCTGAGGTGAAACTAATGAATCTATTAGAGGGTAGGGACTGATGTTAATTGGCTATTACGGTGAGGATAAAAAACATGCTCAACATCTTCTGTGTAATTAAGGAGGTAAAGGGGTAGACAGTGCAGGCCAAGAAGTCACTACATGTTAAAATTTTGCCTCCTAGTTCTGTGTCAGACCTTCAGTAAATAACTGTTTAGATTTGATGGCTCCCAGGAGTGGGACTGGTTTGTTCAGGCCCATCCACCCTACAGAGGATTCCATTAATTCTGCACCTTTGAAGTTATTGCATGGTTTTGAGACTGTTTGCTAATAGTAGTAGTACTGGTCATTAGCCATACATAGAAATGGATTTCGGTAGTTATTTTTATTGTTCTCTGGATAGATTTGTATTTTAATTGCTAGTGGCAGGATGCTTGTGTAAGAAAGCTTTACTTCTTGAATGTAAGTGCTCTTTCAGTAGGAAAGATTTTTCACCTGCATATCTCTGCTAAAAGGTTAAGAAGCTTCCAAGGATGGTTACTAATGCCATCTACACCCCAGTAATTCTTAAGCCTAGATATTGCCTACTTTGGCCCATGGAATTATGTTTGTAAGATAGAAGGTAACTGACCCCTTTTTTCACCCCAGCTGTGGATTGGTGGATACACTTTAGTATCCTAGCTCTTTAAGTACTTGCCAGTTGCACGTACCATTTTGAAAGTCTGATAATACAACATATACGAACTACTTTTAATGAACAAAAAAATAACGATACCTATTCTAAACCTTGTCAGGAGATGGACTGGCTTGTTTGTCCTGTATTCATCATTGACTCAAGGGATTTGAGGTGTTCTTGGAACACAATGTGATTAGAAGTGCTAATATTAATTTCCTGTTGTACCAGATCATGGCTGTTTGTTTTGTTTTAGATATGTTGATATAAGTACATTTTATCTCTGTGTTTCTTTCCTTAGTAACAGGTTGGTAGTAGTAATATGGTGATCCTCTGTAGCTGTCAACAAGAGGAAAGAAATTTTGTATGTTCATTAAAGTTGTTAGATGGTTCAGTCCCTCCACAACATGCAGAACGTACAGAGTGCTCTGTTTTTTTTTTTTAACTTTGAAGGCATAAGGTGGATCTTCCAGCCTGAGCACAGCTAGCCTCTAAATGCTATATAATTAAAATAATTTTTCTAAACTGCCTTCTGCACCTTGACACCCATATGAATAACCTAGTGTTTTTTTTTTTTTTATGCTGTCTGTTACAAGAAAGCCAGGGAATGTTCTTCAGTACTGCAGTAGTTAAACTATATGTCCCTGTCAGTGGGTGTGTAATTGACCAAAGTTCTCCTTTAAGGTCTAACCGTAAATGATTTATATGTTTTATTTTACACTCTCATGTGTCCTTAAGAACAGTGTTGATATCTAAATCGGGCATAGATACTGTCAAATGTGTAGTGGTTCAGAAAAATTTTTGAGGTTCTGCAAAATAATCTATGATCAAGTTCTGGAGTGTGTAAACTGAATTTAAAGCTTCATTTGGTTATGCTTTGCAGACATTTACATTCTTCAGCAGTTTAAGGCAGTGTGTTTAGGTATATCATATGCCCAGTCTAATGGCATCCTAAAGTGCTAATCCATAAGCTAATAAACACTGCTGGAGCGAGCTACCAGGTATTTAGGGAAAAATGTAGGCGTCTTCTTACAAACTGTGTCTCCATATGGTTGTGCATTTTATGATGGTGGGGGAGGGGGGGTACCTTTAATGTTGAGGAATTGTAGATCTGAGCTACTTTCAGGCCTCTAGTATCCATCTGCCCAGCTGCATACAAGTGTAAAGGAAGGAGGAACATCTTCCCGAGAGTTCACTTTTGGCTCAGGAGGTTGTTTGCTAAGGGTGATGAGATCAGACAACCTTTGTTCTGTTGCTGTGTGTTCATTTATGCACTTGCATATGTGTTTCAGTCCCAAAAATACCTTGGCATTGCTCGTCTCTCAAACAGTATCACAGGATGAGAAGGAACTTGTGACTGCATGAAAAACAATACTTTGCTTCTTTGTTAAAGGAAGAACAGCCTTAAAACACCTTGGGGCAACATTGCTCGTCTCTCAAACAGTATCACAGGATGAGAAGGAACTTGTGACTGCATGATAAACAATACTTTGCTACTTTGTTAAAGGAAGAACAGCCTTAAAACACCTTGGGGCAACATTTGTATTTGGATATGGTTCAGCAGGTTTGTGGATGCCTCCCAGTACAAGGGGCGGGTCACACTCCTTTGGACTGAAAGCTGCAGGGTCAGCCTTATCTACACTAGCTCATCAAATTCTTTATCTACAATGATAAGTGGAGTCCCTGTGTTATTGCACTTTCAGTTTTCTGTTATTGGTTGCTACAGATTTAGTACTCAAATGTTTTACACTTTCTCCTCACACTTTTTGACATACAACTAACATGCTGTTCTGCTGCTCTACGTTGGGGAATTTAATTTACAAGTATATTACTTGGCTTGGTATTGGCAAAAATGTACAACTGTTTACTTTCAAAAGTTCATTATAGGCTTTCAGATTCTCAATAGCTTCATAGAAGCTTCACAGAAGATGTTCTTCGTGTTTCACTGTTGCAGTCATTACA
Source organism: Protopterus annectens (assembly GCF_019279795.1). Taxonomy (NCBI): domain Eukaryota; kingdom Metazoa; phylum Chordata; order Ceratodontiformes; family Protopteridae; genus Protopterus; species Protopterus annectens. The sequence goes on from NC_056746.1 coordinate 1,104,500,301, forward strand.
TTTGGGTTATCTGCTTGCAGGTAGCCCTCAGTCGGCCTGATTAAAGTCTTGGGTCCTGCGTCGGTTGCTGTCCCTTCTTCCATGGCGTCAGGTCGTCAGGGATATAAAACATGCAGCCGACGCCATTACATCAGTCTTTCTTGCCATGCGGTGCCCGAAGCAGAAGCAGTTCACAAGTGCCGGTCGGCCGACTCCTGAAATTTTCGTTTTTGAGTTTCAGGACCGAACTCTTCAACTAAAGCCAAGTATCCCATTGGGGAAACTTTTTCTTGCTCCTTACCAATGTCAGTAAAAGTTAATAATTGCATTACTTGTGGAAAGCAAATGCCTCCGAAAGATTTTCATTCGTACTGTATTCCTTGCTTAGGCCCTGACCACGACGTACCTTGCTGTCGGTTTTGTACTTTATTTAATCAGCGCACTGTCCGTCATCGGTATATTTTCGCCTCTAAATATAGGCCCTGACCACGACGTACCTTGCTGTCGGTTTTGTACTTTATTTAATCAGCGCACTGTCCGTCATCGGTATATTTTCGCCTCTAAATATTTCGGCTCTCGGTTTATCCAGAAATGTCAACGGTTAGCCATCCGACTACCGGGATTCAGAAAAAACACAAAGATAAAGACAGAGACAGGCCGCCGAAGTCCAAAACTGCCGACGACGCTTCTCCTAAGCCAGTCGCCAGTTCGCCGGTACTCAGTGAGGTGCTTTTGCAGCCCGTGATACCCGCTACTTCTGATTCATAGGCCTCTACTGAGACCCATTCAGAGTCTGGTATGCCGCAGTATGCTTCAATTATGGAACCTGCGGATGTCTCTACCTTGGATGGGTCCAGAGCCGCTGTGCAGGCACCAGCTTCTGAGGGTGTATTCAGGCCTACGGACTTGCATATTAAACAGACGCCTCCTTCTTCACTTAGGCTTAAATCTCGAACCATGCCTAAAAAAACGATTCCCAGGCCACATGCTCAGGCCTCTATGCCTAAAAAACAAATAAGAATGACTGAAGCTCTAATAACTCTAATCAGGGGTAGCCAACCCCCCCCCCCCTTCTAAGAGGCCTAGGACTGAAGTTGTTTATGAATCTTCTGAACATTATTCTGTTTTTTCTGATTATTCTGATGATCTGGATTTGCCTTTATCTACTTATGAGGATTCTGATGCAGAGGATTATATTCCCTCTGCATCCCCTCCAGAGGATTTTTCTTTTGGTGAAACCTTACATACTCGAAGGGAGCATTTCCACTTGGAAAGCCAGGAATTTTCTGATTCAAAAAAGAGGCTCAGGGATTTCTTACTCATGCCTCAGCGTAGGCCTTTGGCTATTCCTCCTTTTTCGGAATCTAGTTTGGCCCCTGATTCCTTGCCTCCTGCTCCCAGAAAACCTGACTGACACTACAGGGTCCCTGAGTCACACAAGTTTCTTTTTAAAAATCCTATTGCGGATCCAGAGACTATTTCTCAGGGGCCCAAGGCATTAAGGCTTCTACTGCTAAAACTCCTACCCCTTCTGATAGAGACTCCAGGGCGCTGGATAGATGGAGAAAGAAGGTTTACACTTCTGCAGCCTTGGCCATTAGGGCTTTAAACTGCCATTTTCATATGTTAAAGTATCAGCAACATGTTATTGGATTGCTTAAACAGAAAACTATGTTGATTCTTGATTGTGTGGAAAATAAAGAATTACAGGATTTACTGCATTTTGCTGAACAGGTTGGAAAACATACTTTGCAATGTGGTTTTGATTCTTTAGAGGCGTCTTGCAGGGCTGCTGTTACTGGGTCTGTGCTCAGAAGGCATGCTTGGCTTAAAGAGCAATCTTTACCTGATCATGTTAAAGCTAAATGGCTGGATGCTCCCTTAAATCAGGACCGCCTGTTTGGCAACAAGGCTGAGGAAGTTCTTAAAAAGATGGAAGATAAAGCTAAATCTATGCAAACTGTAAGATTTTTAACAAGTTCAGCCTCCTAGATTTAGTAGGCACTGGCCCTCTAAAAATTGGTCCTTTCCAGCTCCTTCCAGGTCTTCTCAAGCCAAACCAGACAGCAGAAACCCCATGTTTCAGTCCCAGGGGACACACAGGACTAAGCAGTGAGGGGCCTCCACTTTCAAATCTGGGAGTAATAAGACTCCCCCCTATGGTAAACTGTCACAGTGACTTTCTTTTAAAATTTCCAAGCACTTATCAACGGACTGCCCCTTTGGGGGGAAAGATCGCTCTTCATGCAAAGAATTGGGAACTCATTACCCAGAACAAATGGGTTTTAAATATAGTGTCCCAGGGATACAGATTTAACTTCCACACATTGCCAACACCAAGTGTGTGGCCGGACCTACCCCCAAATCAGTGGACAGAGGCCCAAAAACAAGTACTTTCTCTCTTAAGCATGGGGGCTATTCAACTGGTACCAGAAGAGGAAAAGGGACAAGGTTTCTACTCCAGACTTTTCCTGGTACCCAGAAAAGACAATTCATGGCATCCTATCCTGGATCTGTCTACTCTAAACACCTTTTTAGAGATTCCAAAATTCAAGATGCTGACTCTCTTCACCAATTACTTCCTATGCTAGGCAAAAATGCCTGGTTGGCAACACTAGATTTAAAAGAAGCATACCTGCACATCCCAATCAGGGAATATTGCAGAAGATACCTTCGCTTCAAAGCAGGCTACACACACGATCAGTTCTCTGCACTGCCCTTTGGCTTATCTACTGTGCCCAGGGTATTCACAAAGTGCCTAGCTCCAGTTATTGTATTTTGCAGGCAAAGAAATATTCAAATATGCCCATATCCTGACAATTGTCTAATTCAGGCAGAAAGCCAGGACGTACTTTTGAATCATCTGTCCTTTGTAAAAAGGGTTCTAACTTGTCTGGGGTACACCATAAACGAAAAGAAATCACACCTGGTACCCTGTCAACAAATTATATTCCTGGGAGCAAGCTTGAATAAAACTTCCTAGATGGCTTACCTCATGCCAGAAAAGCAAATTCATTTGACAACCTGCTTCAAACAAGTGGCCACAAAAACCCTGCTATCTGCAAGACAGATACTGCAAGCCTTGGGGTTCATGGCCTCCTGCATTCTTCTAATTCCATACGCAAGACTGCATATGAGGAAACTACAGTGGTATCTAAAACGCCTATGGTGTCAACATTCTCAAGACCTAGAAACAATGATTCCTATCATACCTTGCCTACACTTAGAGTTCCTTTGGTGTGCAGAGGCCTGCCACCAAAACAAGAAACTACCTTTCACACCACCCCCTGCCGCCCAAACCCTAACAGATGCATCAGACTATGCATGGGGGAGCTCACCTGGCAGGGAAGTGCATTCAGGGCAAATGGAACCCAAGTCAAATGCCCCTGCATATCAATCAAAAAGAAATGTTCGCTGCACAGAATGCTCTGACAGCCTTCAAGGCCCACATTCTTCCAGAACAACTAATGGTAAAGACGGACAAACACCACTGTTATGTGGTACATAAACAAAACAAGCAGGGGGGTACACATTCTTACCCCCTCTGCAGACTAGCCATGGCATTGTGGAACACAGCCTTGAGCTACCAAGTGCACCCACAAACTCAATTCCTGCCAGGAAAATTAAATACACTGGCAGACGGACTAAGCAAAAACCTCATGGACTCACATGAGTGGAAACTGGAACCAAGGATTTTCAACATGTTGACAAGCAAGTGGGGATGCCCAGATATAGACCTATTTGCCTCTCCCCAGAACTACCAGTTGGACAAATTCTGCACAAGGACTCCCCACAAACAAGCCTGGAAAGTGGATGCACTGTCCTTCATCAGTCTATGCCTCCCCCCCCCCCTGCCTCTGCTCTCCAAAATGCTACTAAAAATCAAACTGGGCAAACCAAGAATGATTTTGATTGCTCCAGACTGGCCACGCCAACACTGGTACCCCCTCCTGCGCAGTGTGTCACACTTACCCCCATGGCACCTGCCTCAGACTCCTTCCCTGTTGTCCCAGCAGGAGAACCAAATTCTGCACCCGCAGCTTCTAACACTGAACCTTGCAGCCTGGCTAATTACCTAATCTGTCCTTTACCATCCCTCAGTAAACCTGTGATGGATAGCATTTTGGAGGCAAGGAGGCCTAGTACTAGAAAATCTTGTACTGAAAAATGGAAAAGATTCTGTGCCTGGAACCAAACTCAAGAGATGAGCACAGCAGCACCCAATTTACCTCAGATTTTACAATACTTAACTGAGATGCTTCACAAGGGCCTGTCTTTTTCCTCCATTAAAATCCACGCCTCAGCCATTTCAGCTCATTATAACATAGAACCTCCCCTCTTCTCTCATCCACTGCTCAAGCAGTTCCTCAGAGGGGCCAAAATCTGAGACCACCCAGGAGAGCTCCAACCCCTGCCTGGGACCTTAAATTTGTTTTGGAGAAACTCACTCTACCTTCTTTCGAGCCAGCTGCTACTGCAGACTTAGTTTCTTTCTTGGAAAACTACTTTCATTTTAGCAATCACTTCTGCTAGAAAGGTATCTGAATTACAGGTCCTTATGGCAGAGGAGCCTTTCATCATCTTTCATGCGGACCGGGTGTCCCTCAGAACCAATCCATCCTTCATGCCCAAGTTGGTATCCAATGTGGCTCTTAATCAGTCCATTCGTTTGCTAACCTTCCTTCCCAATCCACAGAATAAAGGGGAACGGATACTGTATTCTTTAGATGTGCACAGACAACTTGGATTTAGTCCTGTCCAAGTAGAATCTCAAAGGAAATCTGAACAACTGCTTGTGGCATTTGCTGCAGAGGGGAAGGCTATTTAAAAGCAAACCATTTCTAAATGGATAAGCCATTGCATTAATTTCTGCTATAAGCACCTAGGAAAACCTATCCCCCAGGGGATCAGACCTCACTCCACCAGGGCCGCATCTACCTCCACAGCTTTTCTCAGAGGCGTCCCTACCAGTGACATCCTAGAAGCTGCTACCTGGAGTTCTGTGCATACTTTCACCAAGCATTATCATTTGCCAATTTTCTCTAAATCCCGAGCTGGCTTTGCCACTGCAGTCTTGCAGGGCCTGATATCTGGCCCTAATGCTATCTAAATTCCTCCTCCCAACCATAGCTTTGGGAATCTACCCAAATGTAATGACTGCAATTCCCCCAAATGTAATGGCTGCAACAGTGAAACACGAAGAACATAGTACAGTTGTGTACACTTACCGTAAATGTAGATGTTCGAGTGTATTCACTGTTGCAGTCCTGGTTACCCTCCCTCCAGCCCCCTAACTTCTTTTGGCTATACCTCTACTTTCCTTTATTATGCTTAAAAGCCTTTTTGGTGTATTTGCTTTTTTGTTGGAGGTATATCTTTGTACTTTTATATTTACTTGCTTCCCATTAGGGAGCACCTGACATCTGGGGCTAGAAAAACTGATGTAATGGTGTTGGCTGCATGTTTTATACCTCTGATGACCTGACGTCATGGAAGAATGCACAGCAACTGACACAGGACCCAAGACTTTGTTAATCAGGCCGACTGAGGGCTGCCTGCAAGCAGATAACCCAAATGTAATGACTGCAACAGTGAATATACTCTAACATCTACATTTATGGTAAGTGTACACAACTGTACTTTAATTGACTTGCTGGGGACCTATATTGACGTAAAGCTCTGATTGGCTGGGGACCTGTATTGACATAAAGCTCTGATTAGATTTGAACTTTTTTCCTCCCGACCTACTTCCTCCTTGAAAACAGACCAGGCTTCTCTTCCTGTCCTCCAGTATCTTATTCATTCCTCAAAGGTCAAGAGCCAGGTATTCCCTTGACTGGATAAGAGTCTATCACCAATTCATTCATCGCCGGATGAGTCTTACCAGCCTATCCATTTCCCTTTGAAGAAGGGCATGGGCATTACAGAATGGATCAGTTGGTAGCCTGAGGAGATCCCCACCTAATGCATCCTCATAGGTTTGCAGACTCATAAAAGCTATGTCTTCATAGCCAGATTGCAGAGTCATGCCAACTCCCTGGTCTGGGAGAGACCTGCATATTCCCAAATGTCACTTGCTTGTACAGCAGTGCGTGTGCTGCTTATGCCACACAAGTCTACTCAGCACCTTTTGTGTTCACCAATGACATGCATTGCTAGTGTGGCAGGCCTGGCTGCCTAAACACTGTTGGATAAGTGAGCTGCTATCGCCAATTCAAGCTCCTCTTTCCCTGTTCTAGTTGAAAACAAGGACACCAAGGTTGTAGTTGGGGCTTCAGTCTACACATGATGGGCTAGACTACCACAGGAATCGATCCTTTGTCTCAAACGTCAGTCTCGCAATGTAGCACCTCTCTGTTAAACAGCAAGAATGTTGGGCTGGTTGCACCACAACATTATGCATGTTGTGTACATGTGAAGGAGAACTCACTACACTTTACTCACTGCACTAGCAATGAATATCATGAGCTTTTAGCTTTGGAAAATTTTGTGTAGAAGGACTTCAGAATATTCCCGAATGGGTTTCTGTCATCCTAATTCAGACACTTTCTGGTACCGTTCTGTCTACCTGAGGCAGGAGGGGTGGGTGCAGGTACACTTGCATTAGTTTGTGAACTCTGATTTGTTGTGAATCTTCTAGGAAAGATCCATTAAGTAATTTGCAGTCTTCAAGGAAAAGGTAGAGTAAGAAAAATGGAACTAAGTAGAGTGAGGACTTGTGGGCCTGATATTATACTTTGTATTATAACTGTTGGTCAATGAGGAATATGGCCAGTTTTTCATATTTTAGAGAGCAAAGAGTCAAGTTATATGTTAGTGAAATGAGAAGAGCTTATAAATATGCCTCTGAAATTGTGAATTATAGAAAGACCGAGAAAGAATGCCCTTTAGATTCAGTAGTGCATATTATGCATTTACGGATCACTGACACAGTAGTGCTAAATGTTGAGGCTTCTACTACAGAAGGCCCCAATGTGCGTCCAGATTTTCAGATCATAGTACAGATGTCCTTCATGGATGCATCTGCAGTCATAACAAATGAGTTGTCCTGTCGTCAGGCAGCCCTTCGGTCGGCCGGATTCCAAAGTCTGGGTCCGGCTTCGGCTGATGTCGCACTTCACCCAACGTCATCTCTGCTGGTGTTCGGGTATAAAGGCATCAGCCGACGCCATTTTCCTCAGTCTTTCTTGCTGCGTGGCGCCCGAAGCAGAAGCTGTTCGCAAGTGCCGGTCGGTCAGATCCAGAGATTACTACTACCGAATACTACTTCAAAGACTTCTAAAAAGCTAAGTACCCCGTTGGGGACTCTTTCTTGCCTCAGCCGATGTCAGAAAAAGTCAATAACTGTTTAACTTGTGGGAAACAAATACCTCATAAAGATTTCCACTCTTACTGTTTGCCTTGCTTAGACCCAGACCACGACGTAGCAGCCTGTTCGGCCTGTGCTTCCTTCAACCGACGAATGCTTAGGCGTCGGTCGGAGTTTGCTGAGCAGTTTTTCGGCTCAGATTTTGCGTACATTATGCCGTCGGATCCTCCGACTACCCAAATTGTTAAAAAACGCAAAGAAAAAGACCGACACTCGCGGTCCGCGGTTTCGGCCGAAACCACGGTTAAGCAAGCCGCGAGTGTCTCTGTTTCGGCCGAAACCGAGAAAACTGGTCAATCTTCAGCCGAATCCATGACTACTACTGAGGCTCCTGATACCTTACCTGAATCAGCCTCAGAAATTTTGCCTACAACTGTGGTTCCTACTGATCTTTCAGACACCATCCCCTTGGATATCTCTACCCCAGCACGTGGTGCTGCTAGGCCTCCTGCAGCCATGTCTATTAAGGCCTTTGCCAGGGCTAAAGCAGCCAAATCAGCTAAATCAGTGCCTGTTAAACCACCCTCACTCAGGCCCACTTCTAGTTCTCAAATGCTTACTCTGGCAGAAGATTTAATATCCTTAATTAGGGGATCCCAATCTCACCCAGACAGGGCCTCTCAGCCCCCAGAAAAAAGACCTAGAGCAGAGCCCCCCGAGCCTGTGTCCTCTGATGATTCTGCGGATGACTCAGACATTACAGACCAGCCAGTGGCTCCTTTTTCCAATTATGAAGATTCAGATGCTGAAGAATCCATTCCAGCTGCCTCTCCACCAGAGGAATTCTCCTTTGGGGAAACCTTACATGCCATGAGAGAACAATTCCAATGGCAGGGACAAGATTTCTCAGATTCAAGAAAAAGGCTTAGGACTTTTCTGCACTTACCACAACATAGGCCCTTAGCTATACCTCCTGTCCTATCTGTTGTGGACGATGCATTTAATGATGTCTGCACTGCACCTGATTCTTTACCTCCAGCCCCTGCCAAACCAGATAGATTTTACAGGGTGCCAGACACTCATCACCACCTATACAAGGCCCCACTTGCAGACCCTGAAACTATATCCCAGGGGCCTAAGGCAGTAGCCTCGACCACAGCAAAAAACCCTATTCCTCTGAAAGGGAATCCAGGTCCTTAGAGAGATGGGGGAAAAAAGTCTACACCTCTGCTACTCTCTCAGCTAGAGCTTTAAACTGTCAGTTTCACATGATCCAATACCAAGAGTTTATGCTTGATCAGTTAATTAAAAAGCTGTCCTCTGTTGAATCTTTAGATAAGAAATATGTATTAGAAATGGTGAATAACATCCAACAGGTTAGTAACCATTCTTTAAAATGTGGCTATGATGCACTGGAGGCTTCATTTAGATCAGCCATGACTGGCACAGTGATAAGAAGGCATGCATGGTTGAAAGAACAGGTCTTGCCGGATCATGTTAAAGCTAAGCTATTGGATGCTCCTATGGATAAAGCCAGTCTATTTGGGGAACCTGCCCAGCAGGTAATGAAGAAAATGGAAGAGAAGGCAAAATCTGTATAAACAGTTAAAGATTTCCTACAGGTTCAGCCCCCAAGGTTTAGCAGGAACTGGCCTGCCAAAAATTGGTCCTTTCCTGACTCCACAAGATCCCAAAGGGGCAGGAACAGACGCTCTAGGGGCAGAAATCAATCCAGAGGAGGTGCCTACAGAGGACGACAGTGGCAAGGCAATAACCGAGGCACAGACACAACCACTGCCACTGCAACAGGACAATCACAGTGACTTGGCTCTGACTCCGCCTACCAGGGATCAAATAGCAGCACCATTAGGCGGAAAGTTAGCCTTATTCTCGAAAAATTGGCACTATATTACAAAAGACAAGTGGATTTTGCAAACCATAGACCAAGGATACCGGTTCCACTTCCACACTTTACCAGTAAAAAGAGGAATGCCAAGCCTGCCCCCAAATCAAAAAATAGAAGCCCTGCACCAGATAGCGGAATTAATAAAGATGAGAGCTGTGGAAAGGGTACCAATAACAGAACAGGGCAAAGGATTCTACTCCAGACTATTCCTAGTACCAAGAAAAGAAAAAAACTGGAGACCTATTCTCGACCTGTCCATCTTAAACACATACATCATTGTCCCAAAATTCAAAATGCTGACCCTACAGCAACTTCTTCCCATGCTGGGCAAGGAGTGTTGGCTGGTAACTCTAGATCTCAAGGAGGCATACCTGCATGTCCCCATTCGACCAAATTGCAGAAGATACCTCAGATTTCTTGCAGGATCAGAGCATTATCAATTCTCAGCATTGCCCTTTGGCTTATCTACTGCACCCAGAGTATTCACAAAATGCCTGGCATCAGTAATCTCTCACTGCAGAGTACAGGGAATCCAAATTTATCCATACCTGGACGACTGCCTGTTACAAGCGGACAACAAAAGCAAGCTGACAACAGATTTACAAAGGGTCATTTACTTGCTACAAGCCCTGGGATACACAGTCAATTTTCAAAAGTCAAGGCTGATACCATCCCAGACAAGAACTTTCTTGGGCGTGGAATTGGACACAGTAAAACAGATGGCATTCCTAACTGCAGAAAAACAAAAGGAACTCCCTCTTTACTTCTTAGCATTAACAAAGCAGAACAAACTAACAGCAAGAAAAGTTCTGCAGGCCTTGGTCTTCATGGCTTCATGCATAATCTTGGTTCCACATGCCAGACTGCATATGAGAAAGTTACAGTGGTACCTAAAGAATTTATGGTCTCAACACAGGCACAGCTTAGAAACAGAAATACCACTAATCCCATGCTTAAAACAGGAGTTCCTATGGTGGGCTCGGGCATGCCAGTCAAACCCAGGCTTACCCTTCCACAACTTTCGAGCAAACCAAACCATCACAACGGATGCCTCAGACCTAGGATGGGGGGCACACATGCTGGACAAATGCGTACAAGGACTGTGGACTCAGGACCAGCTGCACCTGCACATAAACCAAAAGAAATGCTGGCAGTAAAACTGGCAATCCTAAAATTCAGACCATTCCTCAAAGAAGGCCATTTGATGATAAGGACAGACAACACCACAGTCATGTGGTACATCAACAAACAGGGAGGCACTCATTCTTACCCCCTATGCAGAATGACTTTGGACCTTTGGAATCTGGCTCTCAGCTACAACATCCAGTTACAGGCAATATTTGTACCAGGAAAAGAGAACACCCTAGCAGACATTTTAAGCAGAACCACCTCAGATGCTCACAAATGGATGCTACACCCGGACATCTTCAAGGCCATCACAAAGAAATGGGGAATGCCACAAATAGATCTATTCGCTTCCCCACAAAATCACCAGCTCAAAAAATTCTGCACAAGGACATTCCACCCACTTGCATGGAAGGTGGACTCTCTATCCTTCAGCTGGAAAGGCCTGACAGCATATGCATTCCCACCTCTTCCCTTGATGCACAAGGTACTACTGAAAATCAAAGAGGAACGTCCAAGGATAATTCTGATAGCTCCAAACTGGCCAAGACAACACTGGTACCCATTGCTGAGGAGCATGTCTCGGGAGAAAATGTGGTCAATACCGCTGATGCCTCTGATGTTAACTCAGAACAACTACAACATCATACATCCAAACCTAAAAACCTTGCAACTGACTGCCTGGAACATCACATAGCAGTAACTAACCCAGACCTTTCACAAAGGGTTAAAGACATTATCCTTGAAGCCCGCAGACCTTCAACAAGAAGGAATTATGCAGGAAAATGGAAAAGGTTCGTCATTTGGAGTACTGAAAGAGGAAAAGATGTGTCGAACATAGATATTGCTAACATTCTGGAGTACTTGGCAGAGCTTCTACATACAGGCCTGTCCTATTCCTCCATCAAGATACATGCATCAGCTATTTCAGCAGAATACAGCTTTGATCCTCCTGTCTTTTCACATCCTCTACTCAGGCAGTTTCTCAGAGGGATCAAGAATGTAAAACCTCCTAGGAAACCACCATTACCAGCATGGGACTTGAATTTTGTACTAGAAAAGTTGACACTCCTCCGCTTGAACCAGCAGCAACAGCAGATCTACAACACCTGTCATGGAAAACTGCTTTCCTACTGGCTATTACTTCAGCAAGGAGGGTTTGAACTACAGGCCTTAATGGCAGTGCAACCCTTCCTAATCTTCCATCAAGATAGGGTGTCCATGAGAACTAATCCTACATTTATGCCTAAGGTGGTATCCAGAGTGTCTTTAAACCAGGCAATCCACCTACCTACCTTCTTTCCCAATCCACAAAGCAGAGGTGAAAGAATAATGCATACCTTGGATGTACATAGACAGTTACGCTACTACCTGGACAGAACCAAAGGTAACAGAAAAACTGACCAGCTCTTTGTAGCCTATGCAACAGGAAGGGAAGGAAAAGCAATTTCCAAACAGACAATCTCCAAATGGATAGGAAATTGCATAAGATTCTGTTACTCCTACCATGGAAAACCAATTCCACAGAACATAAGACCTCATTCTACAAGGGCTACAGCCACTACCACAGCTTTCTTAAGAGGAGTGGCAACCAAGGACATTATTGAGGCGGCTACTTGGACCTCCGTGCATAAATTTGCCAAGCATTGTAATTTACCTCTATATTCTAGATCCCGAGCAGGGTTTGCCACTGCTGTACTGCAAGGGATCCTGACTACACCATAATTATAATTCCTCCTCCCCTAGTTTGGCTATGGTATTCTACCCATTTGTTATGACTGCAAATGCATCCATGAAGGACATAGTACAGTTTTGTACCTACCATAAATGTAGATGTCCGAACTGGATAGCATCTGCAGTCAGGATTACCCTCCCTCCTTCCCCTCTGCGGTACTCCTAGGGTATTTACCCTCCTAAAAGCTAGCTGGGGGGGGGGAGTCTCTTATGGTGTATTTGTTGTATATATGTACAGACATGTTTATTTTTTGTGTTTGCCTTCTACTATTTTGGAAACATTGGCATTTATCCAAAATTTAGCTTTCCAAGAGGGCAATTGGCATCTGGGGCAAGAAACCCTGAGGAAAATGGCGTCGGCTGATGCCTTTATACCCGAAGACCAGCAGAGATGACGTCGGGTGAAGTGCGACATCAGCCGAAGCCGGACCCAGACTTTGGAATCCGGCCGACCGAAGGGCTGCCTGATGACAGGACAACCCATTTGTTATGACTGCAGATGCTATCCAGTTCGGACATCTACATTTATGGTAGGTACAAAACTGTACTTTTCTCATTTTGACTAGGCCGACCCCTCCGTGGGCTTTCCCCTAGGAATGATTCTGCATGGTTCAGGGTTTCATACACTTTTTTACATACCCCAGTGGAAAATGGGCTTCTACACATGCCATTTTAGTTGCCACTTGCCACATTACAAGTCACCGGGTGAGTCAGTTGTTCAGCATTGATAATCCATATCTTTGGCACACTCAAGAGCTAGGGCAAGTACCTTATCAGGAGTAGAACTTGACTGTATTTATTTGCATTGCAGTTTGTGGTCTGACTGTTAATGTTTGTGGGATATATTCACTTAGTAAAAATCTTTAAATGAACATGCAATATGAAAGTACTTTGGAAGGATATGTACAAAATCCCTTCAAGGATTAGCATACAAAGTGTACATTTTATTTACAGCCTAAGCATGACATGCCTATACCATATACTAGAGTTTTAGTCTCAAACCTCTTGGCCTTGAAAGGAATGATCCCTTCTCCTGACTAGAAAAGGTGATGATTTAGGCCTCTGTTACTGACATGTTAAGCTGTAGTTCACTTGTTGCAGACATTCCCCTCTAGAAAAAGGAAGCAAAAGTATTTGAGGATGAGGAATGGAAACACTGGGGAGATTTCCTTCTATTCCCATGTTGCAGTATTCAAACTGGGATTTGCAGCCCTCAATCGACCCGATATCAGCTCCTATACAAAAGCTTAAGCCTGGCTGCCGTAGGTGCATGGGATGTCACACGAAGGGCCATAAACCATGGAGTATAAATGTGATGTTTGCATGCACAGACCTCAGAACCTTTCAGCCGCAGACAACGATAACTTCAACCACTTCGCTCCTACCTCCGAAGACTTCAAAAAGATAAGTACCCCATTGGGGTTTGCCTTTTTTCACTATTATTTGAGCTTTAGCTTGGTTGCTGTAATTTTTCTATTAGCCGATGTCTGAGAAAAAGAGTAGATGTAGTTTGGGTGCCAGATTCTGCACAAAGACTTTCACGACCACTGTGTCTTTTGCCTAGGTAGAGAGCACAACCATAAGGCCTGCTCTGTTTGTCAGTCCCTCGTACCCAAGACCTTACGCAGCCGTCTGGCTGTGTTAAATCTGTATTTAGAAAATCAAAAGCTTAAACGCCTCACGCTTAGGCTGGATCCTGAGTTGGCCGCCCTAGCCTAACAACCTCGGAAGAAGGCCAAGGTCTGCAGGCCTTCTCCAAATGCTGCTTTGCCTTCGGATGTTCCACCGACTGCCATTCTATGGATCGAGGGACACCCGATTACTCTGGTTCCTCTGGAAGATGCCATGTCAGTAGCCATGGAGAGCACGTCAGTGGAGTTGATACAGACGTCGGCCATAACCGACATCTAGGGGGATCCATTGCTTGACCGGCCAACCAAGACTTCTCCTACTCCAGCGCAGGCCTCTGTTTCCCTTCCTACCCGGACCCCCACTCCTACTAAAAGGAAACAAAAAAACTAAACACTTGAGCCTGATGCCTCAAGCAGCCCCTGACTGGAAATCCTTCACTACTTCTTTGATGCAGACCTTTATGGCACTTGTCTACAGGCCATACTCCCACCAGCATTCATGTGCTGAGTCCTAGGCCAGCCTCTGCTTCTTCCCTGCCCTTAACTACTACTCAGCAAGCAGTTACTCACGATGACCCTGACCAGTCTTACTCCTCCTCTGAGGATTCTCTCTCCCATGTCTCTTGGACTGCCTCTCCCATAGACTATTACTCCCCTGATGAGGACTCTATTGAAGGGGACTTCCCTTCTGAGGATATTTCATTTGGGGAGACTATTTCAAAAATGAAAGAGTATTTCAAGCGGGATACTTCCTTAGTTTCTGAAACCCAGAAGAGATACTTTGAGCTTCTACAGCTCGACTCTCCTTCACCTTCAGCCATCCCTCCAGTGCTCCCAGCCTTCTTGGATGCCTTCAGTTCTGTTTCCAAGAACCCAGACTCTCAACCTCCTGCCCCTAAAAGGCCAGATAGGTTTTACAAAGTACCTGATGACTACAAGTTCCTAGTAACCCCCCCCCCCCGGCCCTCCCAGCAGTTATTGCAGTATCCCCAGACAGATGGACTAGGCAACTTTATTGGCTTCCAACCCCGACTGTCCAGCCAAATCAGACATTCCCTCCAAACTGTCTCTGGCCCTACAAGTAGGCAGGCACTCTATCCGTTGCAGTTCTGGCATCTGCTGCCACTGCATTGGCCTTGTGCAGATACTCCTGGCTCAGATTACAGCCTCTGGCAATGATTTTAAACCCAAAACAATGGATGCCCCTTTGGACAACAACCTTCTGTTTGGCAAAAATGTTGCAGAATGTTTCAAAAACTTGCAAGAAAAAAGCAAGGAGCTGCGGAACATTAAGCACTTGCTGGTGTCCCCAGTGCCCAGATACTACAGGAACTACCCAGCCAAAACATCCTTTGTCAGAAGGGGCCCTTCCACCCCTCACCCTTCTATGGCCAGACCATGTAGGGGACCTCTAAAACAACCTTATTCCAGAACCCCTCAACCCCCCAACAAACAACCCTTTCCAGATAGAGGGGGACCTTCCTCTGTGTGACTGCCTTGCCCAAGTGCCCCTGTCCGCTCACCTTACCGTATGCCTTCCCCTTTGTCAGAAGGGCCCATGGCCAGACCACATAGGGGATTTCTGAGACAACCTTATTCCAGAACCCCTCAACCCCCCAACAAACAGCCCTTTCCAGATAGAGGGGGACCTTCCTCTGTGTGACTGCCTTGCCCAAGTGCCCCTGTCTGCTTACCTTACCCTATGCCTTCCCCTTTGGAGAACCATCACTTCAGATCTGCAGGTTCTTTCCATCATCCAGAAAGGATACTTTCTATCCTGGAAAGAAAAACCTACACCAAAAAAGATACCCTTTCCCTCCCAAAAATCAACTCTCTACTTCCTCCCACCCTGCAGGAGCTTCTCTCCCAAGGAACCATAGACCCAGTTACTTCAGGACAGTAGGGACTAGGCTTCTATTCCTGCTTTTTCTTAGTCCCAAAAAATGATGGCCACTGGAGACCTGTCCTGGACCTCTCATACCTAAACCTGTTCCTACAGGTCCCATCCTTCAAGATGCTCTCCCTTCAAACTCTTTTACCCCTCATCCCATCTCAAGCCTTCATGGTCACTCTAGACCTAAACGATGCATACTTGCACATCCAAGTCAGACCCTCCCACAGGAGATTCCTACGCTTCTCTGGGCCCTCTTCTCATTTTCAATTTACTGCCTTTTCCTTTAGCTTGTCTAGGGCACCTGGAGTTTTTACCAAGTGCTTAGCCCCAGCCGTCGCCCATTGCAGAACCAAGGGATTACAAATCTACCCTTTACTTGGACGAATTTCTCATTTTGGCAGAATCAGAGTCCACCCTTTTAACCCATCTCCACTTCACCATGTCCCTACTGCACAAACTGGGTTTCACCCTCAACCTTCAACAATCCTCTCTCCTCCTACAACAGGACAAGGTTTTCCTTGGGTGCAGAATCAGAACAGATCTAATGAGATCCTTCCTCCCACCAGACAAAGTACAGTCCCTCTCCTCCCATTTTCTAAGCCTATTGACAAAATCGCACCTGACTGCAAGACCGTTTCTGCAAACTATAGGTCTCATGGCTGCCACCATCCCCGTGCTCCCACTAGCAAGGATGCACATGAGGAAATTCCAGTGGTACTTAAAAAGAATGTTTGGTCTCAGAGCCAACAGCCTGTAGAGAAACTCATCCCCCTTCTGCCCTGCCTAAAAATAGAGCTGAAGTGGTGGATTCAGCAGGTTTCCAGCAACCAGGGAATTCCTCTGCAGCTCCCTCCCACTTACTCAGTCTATGCACACAGATGCATCAGACCTAGGGTGGGGAGCAACCCTGAAGGGCTACAGGATACAGCAGTGCTGGTCCCCTGCCCTGCAAAAACAGCACATCAATGTCAGGGAGATGACTGCTGTCCTACTAGCTCTAAAATTCTTCCTTCCCATCCTGCAACCAGGAATACTCCACATTGTGACAGACACTACTGTCATGTTGTACCTAAACAAACAAGGAGGGACAAAGGTATATCAGTTATATCTGATAACCCTGCAAATCTGGGAAATGGCAGTAAAACACAACCTCTTCCTGAAAGCTTCATTTTATTTATTTATTTTACATTTGTTAACTGGGGGTGTCTGAGCTGAAAAGGCCCTTTTTCAGCAGAGGCCCGGGGAGAAAAGCTCCACAAAGAATAATTACAGATACATTTAGTTAGACATGATCAGTATACACACAAATTACAAAAGACATGTTTTTACAGTGGTATGCGGCACATCAACAGTTACAGTGGAGAGAACAAACAAAAAAAATATTGATTTAAAAATAAAGGTAATTAATAGATTTGTGGTGTACAGCTGAAATTTAGAACATAGGTGGAATACCTACATAGTACACAGGTACAGTACATACATTGTAGATTAGACAGTGTTTGTGAGTAAGAAAGAAAACTATTATCAAGTACTCTAGTATGTATACCTTATCCACTTTCACTAGCATAGGGAGCATACATCCCCTCTCATACATCTCCTCTCAGGAAAACAAGCAAGCAGACTTGCTCAGCAGAACCTCCTCTCTGCAACACGAATGTATGTTGCACAGGGATACTTTCCTACACATAGTCCACCAGTGGGGCACACCTCAAGTGGATCTGTTTGAACCCCCCCCCCCCCCCTGAGAACAGACAACTAAACAAATTTTGCAGAAGGACTCACTCACCACTATCCTGGAGAAGTGGATGCCTTCAGCTTTACGTGACGGGAGTGTTCCTATATGCCTGCCCTCCCTTTCCTCTAATTCAGAGTCTCCATCTGAAAAATCAAGAAGGAACCACCAAAAATTTTGCTGGTGACTCCTATTGGCCAAAGCAGCACTGGTTCCTCCTTCTCCTTTCCCTAGCCAAGGGCAGTCATCACAAATTACCCCACAAGGTGGACCTACTAACGCAGCAACAGGGATCCCTCAATCACCCACAGCTGTCTTTACTATACCTAACTCTGTGGGTGATCAACTTTTGATCTCTTTTAGACAACACTACTCGGAAGACGTGCTATCAGTCCTGAGGGAGGCCAGAAAACCAACTATTAGAAAAAAACATTTGTCTCAATGGCAGAGATTCTCAAAATGGTATTCTCTTAGAGACAAGGACCCATTTCTGGCAGCTCCACCCCGTGTCCTGCACTATACCTGTGAACTCCTTAAGGAGGGACTAGCTTACTCTTCTGTCAAAGGCCATCTTTCTGCCATGTTTGCATGCTTGCCTTTACAGCCACCTCTTCTTTCCAGACTGGATGTAAAAATTTTCCTAAGAGGGGTCGTGCACATCAAACCACCAAGAAAGCTCATCCCTATTCCCTGGGACCATCCCTATTCCCTGGGACCTCAACTTCCTACTGGAAAAGCTTTTTTTGAGCCCGCCAGCACAGCATCTTTTCAAATGTTTATGTCTTTCGGCTTTTCCCAGTTAGGGGTCGCCACAGCGGAACTCCGGTCCGCTAATGATTGGCAGTAGATTTTTACTTGCTGGCTTGCTGGGCCTAATGCACAACATTCAATGAAGGAACACCCATTCACGCATGTCGCCACACAGAAGACGCTCTAACTGAGAATCGAATGGGCAACGTCTAACTGTGAGGTGACAACGCTACCGCAGCACCACTACCGCAGTGTACAGCATCTTTGTACATCAAAAAACATTCTATTAGTGGCCATTGCCTCTGCTAGAGTGTCTGAATTACAGGCCCTGATGGCTTGCCCTCTTTACACCACCTTCCACAATGATAGGGTGACTTTACTCACAAACGCCTTCTTTATGCCCAAAGTAGTAAATGGGCTATTCTTAAACCAGTCTATTCACCTACCCACCTACTTCCCCCTCCCCTACTAACTCTGCGGAGAGGATTCTCCATTTCCTGGATGTACATAGACGACTGAAATTCTACTTGGACAAAAACTAAGTCCTTTTGAAAATCTGACCAATTGTTCATTTCCTTCCATCCCAGGGCTTTGGGTAAGTCAGTCTCCAAACAAACCATCTCCTCCTGGATCAGGAAATCAGTCCTCTTTGCTACTCTCATCATCACAAACCATTACCTCAAGGAGTGCAAGCACATTCTACCAGGCTAAATCAAAGGCTTTCAATGAAAGGGCTAGACACAGCCTCGATCATGGAGGCAGCCACCTGGTCACCAGTCCATGCTTTCACTAAGCACTACAAGCTCAACCAGGTCTCGAGCCAGGGCAGGATTTGCCAGGGCAGTCCTGCAGGGATTCCTGGAATCTTCTACCTGTGCCACCTCCCAACATTCCTCCTAGCTGTGGTACTCTTCCCACAGTTTGAATACTGCAACATGGGAATAGGGCATAGAATAGTTGTGTAAAATCTTACCATGACCATAGATGTCCTTCTCTTCATGTTGCAGTATTCCATCCCACCCTGCAAAACACCCTGGTACTCAGTCTTCTCCTGTGTATCCCATCCCTGCAGGCCAGTCTTTACAGCCTTATAGTCTCTTCTCTGGGCATCAAGTTCTAAGGTCTGTGCATGCCGATGTCACATTTATACTCCATGGTTTATGTCCCTATGTGTGACATCCCACACACCTACGACAGTCAGGCTTAAGCTTAAGCAGTCTGATTGCCTGAGGTCTTGGAAATCTCAGTTTTAATACAGCAACATGGAAGAGAAAGACATCTATGGTTATGGTAAGATTTTACACAACTATTCTTTTTCTGTAGCTCTTGATGACCCAGTTTGTCTCAAGGGTTCAGCGTCAGGTGAGATGTCTTTACAGCTTCCAGTCCATGAATCTGAATTACCAGACACTTTGTCTTTATCCCCCTGGGAGTCTACCATCCTTCGAACTGGGACATGTCCTCTGGAAAATGGAAGTCTTTGTGAAGAGGATAATTTGTTGACTCACTTTGCAAAATGAAGGTGCATTTCATGTAGGATACTAAAGAGGTGCCTGATGGCCAAAAGGACTATGACTTCCTAGTCTTAGAGGAACCATTATCTGTGACAATTCCTATAGTCTATGGAGGCTTTTTTGGATGCTAGAAGAGCCAGATTCCTCACTCCCTGCCCCAGTGATGCCTGATAGATTCTATAGGGTCCCTGAGTCCCACAATTTTTGTGCAAGAATGTCACAGCTGATCAGCTGTGGTGTCTTCTGGATCCAGAAAAAAGTCTATATTGTCTCCAACTTGTAAGACTCTTCTCAATCATTGTGGGAGCAGAGTCCTTGACCATTTGGGGAAGAAAATGTACTTGTCTACCACTTGGCCTTCAGTGCAGAAAGTTGTCAGACCATATAGTCAGATACCAGGTAGAACCCCTCAACTAGGTGACAATGAAATGGGGAAGGTGTCCGATGGAGGTCTTGTTGGCAAAAACTGCCAGAATTCACCCAGACTAGTGTTCATATTCAGAGATTTTCCAACACCACTCAGTATCATGACCATTCTCACCTTGCCAGTACCCTCCCTCTGGTGGCACATTCTTTCTCCAGGAGGGCCATATCAGTTGATCCTGAAGTAAATTTGTCGGTAGCAATCTGTTACCTAGTTTATTCCTAAAGAATGATGGCGAGCTGCCCTGTTTAACATGCAGAGGAAGTTTATTATAGATGTTTGGGAGGTGCTGGGTTATAAACTTGTCCCGCCATTCTGTTTTATTTATCTGTTGAAGACTTGGGTCCAGGTTTCTAGTATTGGTAGTGCTATAGGACTTGCAAAGAAGCTGGAGGTCCAGGACATTTGGTTATCTGATGCAGCAGGTCCAGGACATTTGGTTATCTGACGCAGCAAGTAAGACTGAGCTCTCATCTGAAAAGTATATGGCACTGAATAAATGGATAGAAATTCCAGCCTCTCTTGGTACCTCTGGGACTTTAAGCCAGTGTTTTTTCTTTTGTTTTTTTTTTGACATTTTTAGGGAGACAGCCAAAACAGTGTTGTACTCTAAATGGCCTGATCAGTGCTGAGTTTGAGGAGTGATCACCTCTTTTTAGACCTTGATGATGTCCTTTGTCAGCGGGGCTAAATAAAAAGATTTCCTGACAACTGTTGTTAAATGATGATAAAAAAAAAAAAGGTAATTTTACTACGTAGATGTTCATCGTGCATACAGCTGCAGTCATAACAGATGGGTTCTCCTGCCATCAGGCGGGTCCTCGGTCGGCCGAATTCCAAAGTCTTGGTCCGGCGTCGGTTGTCGTCGCTTCTTCCCTGACGTCAGTGCGACAGGGGTATAAAAGAACCAGCCGACGCCATTTTTTTCCGTCTTTCTTGCCGCGCGGTGCCCGAAGCAGTTCGCAAGTGCCGGTCGGCCAGCTCCTGAAATTACGAAAATTTTGCAACCGAAGTCTTCTTGAAAGCTAAGTGCCCCGTTGGGGAAACTTTTCTTGCCTCAGACCGATGTCAGACAAAGTTAATAATTGTATTTCATGTGGGAAGCAAATACCGCATAAGGATTTCCATTCCCTCTGTATTCCTTGTTTAGGCCCAGACCACGACGTCTCGGTCTGTCGTTTTTGTGATACATTCAACAAACGCACCATTAAGCGTCGGGTGGAGTTCGCCCAGCATTATTTTGGCAAAAACTTTAACTATATTATGTCGTCGGATACTCCGACTCCAATTTTGTCTAAAAAGTGCAAAGATAAGGACCGACACACGAGGTCCGCGGCCTCTACCGACACCACTCCAAAGCCGACTACACGTGGTCCGGTTCTTAGCGAGGTGCCTACGCAGCCCCTGACTACCGATGACACTTCCTTGGCGGTGTCTCCTATGCCCGAGGTCACAGGCTCCTCGGCCCACACCCCGACTACAGATACCGAAGCCACTCTTGGCGGTGAATCTCAAAATGTGGACAGATCTACCTCCTCTCAAGGTGTCCTCAGACCTTCCTCTTCTTTTTCCATCAAGGCTTTCACGAAGTCTAAAGCAGCCATGCATTCCAAGAGACAAGCTACACAGGGCCCATCTCCAGGCCCCATGCCTAAAAAACAGATGCTTAAAATGGCTGAGGATTTAATTACTCTCATCAGGGGTTCTCAACCCCCGGACAAAGGCCCAGAGTGGAGGAAGAATCCCCCTCCTCTGATCAGGGCTCCATTATATCAGAGCACTCTGATGAACAGGAACATTCTTACTCCCCTTTTGAAGACTTTGATGCAGAGGAGTCCATTCCGTCTGTATCCCCCCCAGAGGATTTCTCATTTGGGGAAACTTTGCATACCTTAAGGGAACACTTCCACTGGGAAGGCCAAGATTATTCAGATTCCAAGAAAAGACTTGGGGAATTTCTCTTGCTACCTCTGCACAGGCCTCTGGCTATACCTCCTGTCGTGGACATACTAGATGATGTGTACTCGGAGGCCTGCCTTAACCCGGATTCCCTACCTCCAGCCCCAGTCAAGCCTGACGGGTACTACAGGGTTCCTGACTCACACCAATTTCTATACAAAAGCCATGCTGCTGACCCAGAAGCTATCTCACAGGGCCCCAAGGGAATTAAGGCCTCCACTGCTAAAAATCCATTACCTTCCGAGAGAGATTCCAGATCCTTAGAAAGGTGGGGAAAAAAGGTATATACCTCGGCCACCTTAACCATGAGGGCATTAAACTGTCAGTTCCATATGCTAAAGTACCAACAGTTTTTATTATCACAATTGAGAAGTAAAATGTCACAACCTGAACAACCAGACTTGAAGGAGTTGCAGGATTTGATGCATAGTGCAGAACAAGTGGGTAAACATACCTTACAATGTGGTTTTGATGCTTTAGATGCCTCATGTAGCGCTGCTGTTACAGGATCAGTCATACGTAGACATGCCTGGCTCAAGGAGCAAACCTTACCAGATCATGTCAAAGCTAAATTACTAGATGCCCCTCTACAAAAGGATGTATTATTTGGTGCTAATGCTGAGGAGGTATTAAGGAAAATGGAGGAAAAGGCTAAATCAATGCAAACAGTGAAAGATTTTCTACAGGTACAACCTCCACGTTTCAGTAGAAATTGTCCTTCCAAAAATTGGTCCTTTCCAGCCACGGACAGACCCCAAAGAGGTAGAGGCGCCCGAGGGGCAGAGGACAATCCCAAGGATCGTTTAGAGGCAGACAATGGCAAGCTCCTACACAAAGAGGTGGTGAGGATGACTCGTAACCATTCAGAAAGCAAGCCCAATGACTTTCCCCTTTGCATGCCAAGCAAGACTCAAATGGCAGCACCCTTAGGCGGAAAACTGGCATTATTTTCAAAAAATTGGCATATTGTCACAAAAGACAAATGGATCCTGGACATTATAAACAGAGGCTACAGATTCCAGTTTCACACCCTTCCAAAAATGAGAGGCATGCCAAACCTGCCACACAATCAAAGGGCAGAGGCACGAAGACAAATTTCAGATCTCATAGACATGAAAGCTATTCAAGAGGTACCTACGCACGAACAAGGTCAAGGTTTTTATTCCAGACTATTCCTGGTACCAAGGAAGGGAAAAGATTGGAGACCTATTTTGGACCTATCCATCCTAAACACATTTCTACTCGTACCAAAATTCAAGATGCTCACTCTACAGAAGCTTCTTTCCATGCTGGGCAAGGAGTCTTGGCTGGTAACATTGGACCTCAAGGAGGCATACCTGCATGTCCCAATCAGACAAAATTGCATAAGATACCTCCGATTTCTTGCAGGTTCAACCCATTATCAATTCTCTGCATTGCCCTTTGGCTTATCTACTGCACCCAGAGTATTCACGAAATGCCTGGCATCAGTAATTGCCTACTGAAGACTTCAAGGGATACAAATATACCCCTATTTGGACGACTGCCTGATCCAAGCGGACAGCAAGCACATTCTTCTGAAACATCTGGCTTATGTAATAATGTTGTTGAATTCTGTGGGATACACAGTCAACAAAAAGAAATCAAGGCTAATGCCCTCTCGGAAAATAATTTTCCTGGGTGCCAACTTGGACACAAACACCCAGATGGCCTACCTCACGCCAGAAAAGCAGGGGCAACTAACTCAATACTTCAGAACACTAGCAAATTGCACCAGGCTGACTGCAAGGAAAATCCTGCAGGCTCTGGGATTCATGGCATCTTGCATCTTACTGATCCCCTGTGCAAAGTTGCATATGAGGAAACTTCAATGATACCTGAAAAACCTATGGTCTCAACACAGCCACAGTTTGGAAACAATAATACCACTAATTCCATGTCTTCAAAAGGAATTTCTGTGGTGGGCTCAAGCATGCCAAATAAACGCAGGTCTCCCATTCAGCAAGCCTCAAGCAAATCAAGTCATCACAACAGATGCCTCGGACTATGCCTGGGGGGTGCACATGACAGATCGGTGCATTCAGGGCAAATGGTCCCAAAAAGAAAAGCACCTTCACATCAATCAAAAGGAAATGCTAGCAGTAATAAATGCTATTATAGCTTTCAAAGACCTTCTGCAACCAGGTCAACTATTGATAAGGACGGACAACACCACAGTAATATGGTACATAAACAGGGAGGAACCCATTCATACCCCCTATGCAGACTGGCCATGTCACTTTGGAACATGGCCCTGGACTTACAAATCGAACTACAAGCACAGTACTTGCCAGGCAGGGAAAACACGCTGGCAGACAACCTAAGCAGAAATATGACAGATCCACACGAATGGAAGTTGCATCCTCAAGTTTTTACAGAGATAATTCAAGCATGGGGAAGGCCAGACATAGATCTCTTTGCCTCCCACAAAAATCACCAATTGACAAAATTCTGCTCAAGGATTTTTCATCCAAAGGCCTGGAGAGTGGACGCTCTCTTTCAGTTGGACATCAATGACAGTTTATGCCTTCCCACCTCTTCCTCTGCTGCCCAAAGTTCTATTAAAAATCAGAGCAGACAGACCAAAGATGATTCTCATTGCTCCAGACTGGCCAAGACAACACTGGTACGCACTCCTGAGGAGCCTGACGCATTCCCCACCATGGACCCTGCCTCTAATGCCTCTTCTTCTGACTCAGCACAGCTTCAAAACTCTTCACAGTCAGCTAAAAACACTCAATCTAGCCGCATGGAAGATTCCTTAGCATCACAACAGACCCTACTCTCCAAGGAGGTGCAGGATGTCATTTTGGAGGCCAGAAGGCCGTCTACTAGAAAAGCTTACTCCGCAAAATGGAAACGGTTTTGTGTCTCGAATGAGAAAAAGGGCCAGGATCCTGGAAAACTGAATTTACCTCAAATATTACAGTATCTAGCTGAGCTGCTAAGCAGTGGACTTCCATTCTCCTCCATCAAAATCCATGCCTCAGCCATTTCTGCAGAATACAACACTGATCCACCCTTATTCTCTCACCCCCTCTTAAGACAGTTCCTCAGAGGGGCTAAGAATCTAAAACCCCCAAGGAAACAACCAATACCTGCTTGGGATCTCAATTTCATTCTAGAAAACTTGACCTTGCCTCCTTTTGAGCCAGCTGCCTCATCAGATTTGCAATATTTGTCCTGGAAAACAGCTTTCCTTCTGGCTATTACCTCAGCTCATAGGGTATCGGAACTACAAGCTCTCATGGCTGTGCAGCTGTTTATCATCTTCCATCAGGATAGAGTTTCCTTATGAACCAACCCGTCCTTTATGCCAAAAGTGGTATCCTGGGTAGCTTTGAATCAGGCTATACACTTACCTACCTTTTATCCTAATCCTCAAAACAAAGGGGAGAGATTACTACATTCCTTGGACATCCACAGACAACTGCGTTATTATTTGGACAGAGCAAAGCCTTTCAGAAAATCAGAACAGCTCTTTGTGTCCTATGCTATAGGAGCTCAAGGAAAGCCAATTTCCAAACAGACAATCTCAAAATGGATAGCCCACTGCATACGCTTTTGCTATTCTTTTCATGGCAAAACTGTACCTACAGGCATCAGATCTCACTCCACAAGGGCCACGGCTACCTCTGCAGCTTTTCTCAGAGGAGTTCCTACCAAAGATATTTTGGAAGCAGCCACTTGGAGTTCTGTGCATACCTTCTCCAAGCACTACCACCTTCCATTATACTCCAAATCTAGAGCGGGCTTTGCCACTGCAGTCTTGCAGGGCATTCTGGCTCCTCCTAGTTCCACCTAGTGCCTACCACCCCTTTCTTAGCTTTGGGATTCTACCCATCTGTTATGACTGCAGCTGTATGCACAATGAACACAGTACAGTTTTGTACCTACCATAAATGTAGATGTTCGAGTGCTAATACAGCTGCAGTCCAGGTTTCCCTCCCTCCTTCCCCTCTTGGGACAGGCCTTTTGGCTAACACCTCCTCATGCATCCTGATTGGGGTATTCATTCTTGATGTATTTGCTTGCACTACTGTATTTTGATTATATGGCATTGCTTTATTACACACATTTAAGTATTGCCTTCCTTCTGGGGGCACCTGACATCTGGGGCAAGAAAAACTGAAGAAAATGGCGTCGGCTGGTTCTTTTATACCCCTGTTGCACTGACGTCAGGGAAGAAGTGACGACAACCGACGCCGGACCAAGACTTTGGAATTCGGCCGACCGAGGACCCACCTGACGGCAGGAGAACCCATCTGTTATGACTGCAGCTGTATTAGCACTCGAACATCTACATTTATGGTAGGTACAAAACTGTACTTTCTCATTCAGATCTATAAGTGCACTGCTTCAGACCCAGGCTTGGAAACCCACTCATGGGGCTCAGCGTTCAGGATAAGAGAACGGTTTCAGAGGAGAAAGCAGATTGATGGCTCTGATCCTAAGCATTCAGACATGTCTGGGGAAAAAGGGTCCACTTCAAATGGTAGTAGCCAAGAAAAGCAGAAGTATCAATAATTTTAAAAAGACAAACGTGCTTAACAAACAAAACCAGTTTTTGTTGGTTCATTGCTTACTCTGTTGTAGTTGAGAGTAGTCACAGAGGCAGCATTTAGTGTTTTGGTTTTGTTTGTGTATACTGCCATTTGCTAAGGGATAGTTAAGCGTTAGACAACCTTAATGTAGCGTGCAACCACATAAAGGGGAATTCTGTTGTGCCCCTTTTGTTGTCTGGCACTGGTACCTTAGGAAGTAAATTTACAAACGTGGATCACCTTAAAGGCAGTATGCATTCCATCTCAACTAAACTGACGGACCACAGGAGCAGATCAGCAACGAGCATTAAAAGCGGTTCCTACAGTTGGCTGATGGGTACTATATCCAGAGATAGATCAGTTTATTTCTCTGTGCAACAAACAGTTGAGAAAGTTTTACTCTAAAACACTGTGCAAAGAAGCATAGACAGTAGATGCTTTGTTTGGATGGGCAGGTCTGTTTCTGTTTGCAATGAATTCCCTTCAATCCCCTTCTCCCCAAGGTGATTTAAAAGGTAAGGGAGAATGGTGCTAATGACCCCCCCAAGTAGCAGTGTTCTGCCTACTCGTACAGATATCAAAGGTGGGCTCTTCTTACTGCATGCACAACTGGATATCACAGAAAAGGAAGGTTCTCACATGTTTATCAATTTGGAGAGATTCTGACTGGATAATCAAACAGTTCTCTGCTTTGGGCACCAATTTAAAGAGGACATATTGAACACCGATTTAAAGAGGACATATTGAACATTATGAAAGACACTAGGAAGATTTACTTGTCCATATGGAAAAAATTTACTGTCTATTGCCAAGAGAATAAGTAAGACCCCATTTCAGCCTCTGTGTCTGTGATTCTGCAGTATCACTCTGAGGTGTTCTGTGCAAGGCTGCCTATGCCTCTGTGAAGCTATGCCTTTCAGCGATCTCCTCCTAGTTTCCTGTAGTTTAGCATCTCTCCAGCCTCTCAGGCAGTTTTTCAAAGGAGTCCTACACTTGAGAATGCTTAGGAGTGTAAAGGCTTCTTCATGGGGACTGAATTTTATACAGGAAAAGCTTCTACTGGTTATCACTTTGAACAAGCTGCACTACGCCACTTAAATTTATGTCTTGTAAAACAGCGGTTCTTATTGGTATTCCATCACCAAGGAGGATTTCTGAACTGCAAGTCTTAATCTGGAACAGAGTTAGCCTGAATACCATTTATTTTATGTGAAGGTTGTGGCAGAATTTTCTGTTTTTCTTTTAAGTAGATCACATTGCTGCCTGTTTTTTTCCTAATCTTCAGAACGGTGTTGAGAGAATTGTTTACTCCTTGGGTGTGAGAAAATATCTAAGGTGCTATTTAAAAAAACAAAAACGCCAAAACTTCTGATCAACTTTTTGTTTCAAGACGCACAGAAAATCAGTCTCTGTTAATGTCTAAATGGCTGGTGAATTGCACTTTGTTCTTATTGCAGGAAGACATTGGAAGGGCAGTACAAGGGACATAGCAGCCACCGTGGCTGCAGAGTGAGGCCAGGTTTGCAGTAGCCATGATTCAAGGCCTTGTCAGACCATGCCAAAACAGTATGGCCACCTCCCATACATTGTGAACTTTGCAAGTTAATGTAGTTTGTTAGTAGTACGTTAGCAGTGATCCATACAAAGTACATAGTGCTGCTGTTGTCGGACTTCATAACAGTGACGATTTGAGTGAGTCTTAGGAGAACATAATACTATTGTATAGGAACTTAACATAATGGTAGATGTTCAGGTGGATCACTGTTTCAGTAAAACGCTTCCCTTCTCTCCTTCTGTCCCTTCACTTTAGGTAATAGGACTGGAGTGCAGTATCTTCCTATTCATTTTACTCCTTCTCCTTCCTTTCCATTCTCCTTCGCTTCAGCCCTGCTTTTGCCCGAATAGACTGGGGGTGCCCAGGCTCTTGCCGTCTGTGGCCCTTTTCCTATCAGTGTATGTGATGTACAGTCCTGCTTTTGTTTAGAAACCTGGCCTGGGTACAGGCAGACCTTCACTTCTGCAGATTTTTGAGCAAGAAGGACCTGGAGGTGATGAATGTGTATGCCTTCTTTGTCATTGGAAAATGCTGACACTCATTTGATCAGAAGAGGGAAGGAAGGGATGATGTTTAGAAGTTGAGCAGAAATCTGGTCTTCTTCAACAGAAGTCCCTTAAGTCAGTACTAATGCAGTGATCCATTTGGATGTCTATTATGGTAAATTCTTAGTCGTGTGTGTATGTGTGTGTGTGTGTGTGTGTGTGTGTGTGTGTGTGTGTGTGTGTGTGTGTGTGTGTGTGCGTGTGTGTGCATGTGTGTGTGTGTGTGTGTGTGTGGTGTACTGCTGAGTGAGATGAAGTAGAAGTGGAGAGTGTTTTAGTTACTTACTGCTTTGCTTTAGAAGACCTGCATGTCTCTGGCATTCATTCTGCAACCTGGTGCACAGTGCTTTTCATCACAAAAAACAAAACAAACTTTGGGAGTCTACTTTAATGTAGCTGGTGACTAATTTATTGGCACAGCTGACCAAGTTTTGCAATGTGATGCTTCTCATCCAACATACTGTTCGGGTGTGACTGAGGGTGGAGTTGAAACACCACCTGTCTAAACAGGACAGAGCAAAACCGCATATGGTAGTGAAGCAATTTATTTACTTGGAGAACCAGTTAAAAATTTAGATTGAAGACTATAACCGGCATCGAGCAAGTGTGTGTGTGTGTGTGTGTGTGTGTGTGTGTGTGTGTGTGTGTGTGTGTGTGTGTGTGTGTGTGTGTTTAACATCACTTGTAGTGCTTGCTAACTATGAGAACCCTCCTTTCTTAGCCTGCCATCTGGGATGATCTCATGATTTGTTGACATTACTATGTTATGCAATCCCCAAATGATGGCAGAGTTCTGTTGCTAGCGGCAGCTGCTTTCCTTAAAGCTGTGTCCTTCCACTTGTAGATGGTAGTTCTGCTTTCTCTTTCTTGTATTCCATTTTGCTTTACCAGATGCATAGGATGGAATAAATAATATGTCAAGTTTGCCATCCGGTTCCTTGAGCAGGCTATGTACATGCTCTGTGGTCCCTTTCGGAGGACACACAATGAACTTTTTTTTTTTTCTTAAGTACCTTCCCTTCTTGGCTACACAACATGATTAATGTACGTCTCTGATTGAAACTACACTCTGAAAGCTAATGTTTTATTTGCTCAAATGAAGTACTATAGTTTTGTCATGGCTCTAATTGTGTTGCAGTTCTTCCCTTATGATTTAAAGCAAGAGATGTTAGAATCCAAATCGGCAGGTGCTTCTGAAACTGTGACCCAACAAAGAGTAGAGCTAGAAAGAAAGGTCTGCACAACTCGAAGTGTGAGTGTCCGTAGGAGTAGTGCAGAAAGGCCGACTCATCTGAAGCTGCAATAGACCAAAGCAGGGTAAAACAGTGTGCACATCTGGGACTGGCAGTGTGATGTGATTTGGATTAGATTGGTTAAGATGCTGGAAGGCCTGTGACTTAAGACTTGAGTTGGTCATTAAGAAGTGCAGACATACCTGTGACTG
Source organism: Protopterus annectens (assembly GCF_019279795.1). Lineage (NCBI taxonomy): Eukaryota > Metazoa > Chordata > Ceratodontiformes > Protopteridae > Protopterus > Protopterus annectens. The sequence goes on from NC_056746.1 coordinate 1,104,530,364, forward strand.
AACACAAGGTGAGTGGATCAGAAGTTTGGATGCAACCAAGCCTTGCAAGGTGAGTAGGGTAGGTAGAGTAGGGTAGGTCTGTCACAAGGTCAACCACACCTCCTATAAATGGCTGTATGGATAGTTTAGAAAGTACTCGTATATGGAAAGGATTATGTGTATGTATCATACTTTTATTTTGAAAAATGTATTCTGACAAAAATAGCATGGGTACAAAGTTTACCACACAAGTTACACAGTGTATCCACAGAATGAAATGCAAGTATATATTTCAGTAAAGTAAAGAGTTTCAGCAGAGAAACTACAATGTGATGTATTGTAATGAGAAAGTAAGAATAACCGCTTACTGTTGCATGGATTTAGTAACGTTAAAGATTATTACATGAACAAAAGTGAAATGTGTCAACACCCAAGCCGCAGTTAGTGATGACTGCGCAGATAGATGTTTTACTCAGTAACACACTATTGTAGCCAGTGATAATTTCCCCTTATGGCTGAACAGTCTAAAGCAAAACATGTCAAGTCAGATGTTACTAAAGACATCGGACAGATGAGTGCTGAATTTTACTTCTTGCAAGTATGAGGCCACGTGTGAAGCACTGAGAGCCAAAAACAAACTTAAAACATCAGTAGCTGACAGGTGTAGGCTGCAAAAGTACATTCAAAAGCCATAATTGAAAAAGCATGGAGTTCTGAATGTGCGAAACCTTTAAAAATGCTTCCAGTCAATAAATTTTCTTTTTAGCATCAGACTGTTTTGCATGCCCGGCACAGTTAATTTGATTAGGTTGTTGCTTCATAAATTCTGTCGTGCTCTCTCTCTCTCCTTTCACAAGTTACGGCTTTTAATATTCAGACATGGTAATTTCTTCAAATTTTTGTTTTAAAAAAGTAACTATGGTTTATAAAGAAAATAAACACACAGGTCTGTATGTTTAAACGCAGAACCACCTAGACTAAACCCAGTTAACTGAAATTAGCACTTAAAAGTATTTCTAACATTGTAGCATTCAAAATAGGGGCTTTATGAGCAAATTACTAGTGTATTTAGTAAGCCATAGCTAACGAAGGCTTAAAAATTGTGCATCCCTTGCTTTTTTAATACCGTTTGCAAATGAATGGTGCTGCTAGCAAAACAAGCCTGGAAAAGACACACCCTGTACTATAGGACTGCCAGGTTTGAGTTTCACAGCTGCCTGTTTAATAACTCTGCAGTCATACTTCTGACTGCTCCTGTAAATTTCAAAGCAAATGTGTTAAAGAAGTTATCCTACCACTGTACTTTCCTTTCCTTTCTCAGGCCCTTTGTGAAATTTGGTTCCCCGCCCTTCTTTGGTGTGTACAAATTCAGGCACTTTGCTCAGCTGGAAAGGCCCCATGAAGGCCTTAAATCTGACTATCCTGCTAGATTAGCTTGACTTTATATTCAGCAGGATGCTGGCTGCTTGAAGATGACCACTGTCTTGCTTTGAGACGTGAACGACCCAATTCTGTTTCTTTGCAAAACCTGTGGATGTTCTTCATGTTTCACTGTTGCAGTCATCACACTTGGGTTATCTGCCTGCAGGTAGCACTCAGTCTGCCCGAATACAAGAGTCTTGGGATTTCTGCGTCTGATGCTTTCGCCTCTTCCATGACGTCAGGGGTATAAAACTTGGAGTCAACGCCATTACATCAACGTTTCTTGCCGCGTGGGTGCCCGAAGCAGTTAAGTTAGCAAGTGCCGGTCAGCTACTACCTGAAAGTTTCGTTTTTCGAGTTTCAAACCTGAAGTCTTCTAAAGCCAAGTACCCCATTGGGGATTCTTTTTTTCTTGCTCTAACCGATGTCAGAAAAAGTTTACAATTGGCTTGCCTGTGGAAAGCAAATACTTCACAGAGATTTTCATTCTTACTGCGTCACCTGTTTAGGCCCAGAACATGATGTCCCTCGCTGTTGGTTTTGTGCCTTGTTTAATGCCTGAACTATTTGTCGTTGGGCTATCTTTGTTTTTGCTCTCCTTCTCCATATTCTGAAATGGCTTCGGTAAGCCATCCGACTGCCATTGTTCCCAAAAATCATAAGGATAAAGACAGAGATGGACCGCATAGGTCAAGAACTGCCGACAACGCTTCCATTAAGCTAGTCGCCAGTCTGCCGGTACTCGGTGAGGCGCCTTCGCAGCCCATGATACCCACTTCTACAGATTCGCAGGCCTCTGCTGAGACCCATTTAGAGTCCGGTATGCTGTGAGATGCTTCTTTGATTATGGAACCTGTGGATATCTCTACCTTGGATGGGTCCGGAGCTGTTGTGCAGGCACCAGTTTCTGAGAGTGCATTACAACCTTCTGATGTTCATATTAAACTGGCTACTTGATTTCAGACCAAACTGACCGAGTTTCTTAGGCTCAGAGTTCACACTACGCCTAGAAAACCGACCAAAGTGCATGCTCAAACCCCATGCCACAGAAACAAATGCTTAGAGTGGCTGAAGACCTTATAACTCTAGTTAGGGGAAGCCAGCCTTTCCCCTCTAAAAGACAAATAATTAATTTCCCTTCTGATTCAACAGACCATGAGTCCGATGACTCTGATCCCTCTGATTACCAGGACATACCCCTATCTACCTATGAGGATTCAAATACAGAGGATTCCGATGCAGAGGATTCTATTCCTTCTGCCTCCCTTCCACAGGAGTTTTATTTTGGTGAACCTTGCTTACCTTAAGAGAGCATTTCCGCTGGGAATGCCAGGACTACCCACAGTCCAAAAAGAGACTTGGAGAAGTTTTAGACTTGTCTCAGCACAGGCCTCTAGCTATACCCCCTGTCCTGGATATTGTAGATGGTGTTTTCATGGAATCCAGTCTTACTCCTGATACTTTACCACCAGCTCCTAGAAAGCCTGACAGGTACTACAGGGTACCTGACTCTCACAAATGTCTTCAAGAATCCCACTGCAGATCCGGAGACCATTTTCCAGGGACCTAAAGGTATTAAGGCTACTACAGCCAAAAAGCATACCTCTTCGGACAGGGATTTGAGAGCTTTGGACAGATTGGGCAAGAAGGTATATACCTCTGCAACTCTTGCCTTCGGGGCTTTAAATTGCCAGTTTCACATAAGTACCAGCACCTTATTATGGAACTAATGTAATGTAACATTTGTTGACCGGGAAAGTCCGACTAGGTTCCACAGAGCCTGTTTTCAGCGGAGGCCCGGGGAGAAATGCTCCAGATGCATGTCTTTGGAATTAAATTCCAAATATTTAAATAAATAATTAAACAAAAAATGTTGCTTACAGATTTTGCAGTTAATAAAGATTTACAAGAGTTACTGCATTCTGCAAACCAAGTCAGTAAACATACTTTGCAGTGTGGTTTTGATGCCTTAGAAGCATCTTGCAGGGCTGCTGTCACTGGGTCTGTACTGAGAAGGCATGCCTGGCTGAAGGAACAAATCTTGCCAGACCATGTCAAAGCAAAATTATTAAATGCTCCATTAAACCAGGAATGTTTGTTTTGGCACAAAAGCAGAAGATGGAGGAAAAAGCTAAATCTATGAAAACTGTTAAAGATTTCTTACAAGTACAGCCACCTAGATTCAGTAAGCATTGGCCTTCAAAAAACTGGTCCTTTCCAGTCCCTACCAGGTCTTCTCAGCCCAAACCCAGGGGCAACAGACCACCAAGGCTACAGTCTCAGGGTACGCAGAGATCTAAACAATGGAGTGCTCCACCCTCAAAAACGGGGAGTGGTAAGCCACACCCTTATGGAAAAAAATTCACAGTGACTTGTCTATCCCCCTTCCCAGCCATGCCCATGTACTTGCACCCCCTAGGAGGAAAACTCGACCTGCATGCAAAAAAACTGGATGTCCATTACCCAGAACCGATGGGTCCTAAACATTGTATCCCAGGGATACAGATTCTACTTCCACTTACTGCCAACCCCAAATGGTCTGCCCGACCTTCCTCCAAACCAGTGGGCAGAGGCTCAAAAGCAAGTACTGTCTCTTCTCAGTATGAGGGCTATTCAACCTATTCCAATAGAGCAAAGAGGACAGTTTCCAGCCTGTTCCTGGTGCCTAGAAAAGAGGGCTCTTGGCGCCCTATCCTGGATCTGTCCATTCTCAACACCTTCCTGTTGATCTCAAAATTCAAAATGCTTACACTACAACAGCTGCTTCCTATGCTAGCCAAGGACTCCTGGCTAGTCACCCTAGACCTAAAAGAAGCTTATCTGCACATCCCATTAAGGTAATCTTGCAGGAAATATCTACGTTTCAGGGCAGGCTCTATGCACTATCAGTTCTCTGCACTTCCCTTTGGCTAATCTACTGTGCCCAGGGTATTCACAAAGTGCCTGTCTCCAGCCATTGCATACTGCAGGCAGAGAAATATTAAAATGTATCCATACTTGGACGATTGCTTGATTCAGACGGACAGTCAGGAATTGCTACTTCAGCACCTGGCATTTGTAAAGAGACTTCTAACTTCTCTGGGGTACACCATCAATGAAAATAAATCACATCTGGTGCCCAGCCAAAATATTGTATTCCTAGGAGCAAGCTTGAGCACAACTTCCCAGATGGCATCCCTTATTCCAGAAAAGCAGGTTTATTTGACAGACTACTTCAAACTAATGGCCACCGGAGCCCAGCTGTCTGCAAGTAAAATACTGCAAGCCCTAGGGTTCATGGCCTCATGCATTCTTCTAATTCCATATGCAAGACTGCATATGAGGAAACTTCAGTGGTACTTAAAAATTCTCTGGTGCCAACATTCGCATGACCTGGAAACAATTATTCCCATCATTCCCTGTCTAAAGGCAGAGTTCCTTTGGTGGGCAGAGGCTTGCAACCACAACAAGGGACTCCCTTTCACTTCACCCCTTGCCGCCCAAACCCTGACAACAGACGCATCAGATTACGCATGGGGAGGCTCACATGGCTGACAGATGCATTCAAGGCAAATGGAGCCCAGGACAAATTCACGTACATATCAATCAAAAAGAAATGTTAGCTGTACACAATGCTCTGACAGCCTTGAAAAAAATTATCCTTTTAGGACAACTCTTGATAAAGCTGGACAACACCACAGTTATGTGGTACGTAAACAAGCAGGGGGGGGAACTCATTCCTACCCACTCTGCAGGTTAGCCATGGCCCTGTGGAACACAGCCTTGAGCAACCAAGTGCATCTACAAGCTCAGTTCCTGCCAGGCAAACAAAATTCACTGGCAGACTACTTAAGCAGAAATCTACTGGATGCACATGAGGGGAAACTGGAACCCAACTCATTCAAACTTCTAACCCATAGGTGGGGGACACAAGAGGTGGACCTCTTTGCCTCCCCAAAAACCATCAGTTGAGCAAAGTTTGCATCAGAAATCCCCACAGCCAAGCATGGAAAGTGGATGCCCTATCCTTTACATGGGGAAAACCTCTCAATTTATGCCTTTCCCCTTCTGCCCCTCCTCTCAAAAGTACTACTCAAGATCAAACCGGACAAACCAAGGACAATCCTTGTTGCCCCGGACTGTCCCCGCCAGCAGTGGTACCCACTCCTATGCAGTCTGGCAGCAGTACCACCCTGGCACCTACATCAGACCCCCTTCCTGCTGTCCCAGCAGGAGGGACAGATTTTGCACCCTCATCTGCAAACCCTGAACCGTGCAGCCTGGCTTATTCCCTGAATACTCCCTTCAGCAACCCTCAGCAAACAGGTGCTGGACGTCATCCTTGAGGCCAGATGGCCTAGTAAAATCCTATTCAGAAAAATGGAAAAGATACTGTTCTTGAAGCCAGTCTCAAGGAAAGGACATAGCTGTGCCAACCTTACCTTAAATCCTAGATTACCAGCAGAGCTGCTCCACAAAGGCCTATCCTTTTCTTCTGTTAAGATTCATGCCTCGACCATCTCAGCTCATTATAATACTGAGCCACCTCTCTTTTCTCACTCTCTGGTCAAACAGTTCCTGAGAGGAGCTGATGAGGAGAGCGCCCACCCCTACCTGGGACCTTAACTTTGTACTAGAGAAGCTCGCCCCTCCCCCTTTTGAGCCTGCTGCTTCAGCACAGTTAAAATTCCTCTCTTGGAAAACAGCCTTACTTCTAGCCATCACTTCAGCAAGAAGAGTGTTGGAGTTACAGGCACTAATCGCTGTGGAACCATTCAGTATTTTTCATGCTGACAGGGTTTCCCTCAGGACTAACCCATCTTTTATGCCCAAGGTGGTATCCAGTGTGGCTCTAAACCAATCCATCCATTTACCAACCTTTTGCCCTAATCCTCAGAATAAAGGGGAAAGGATCCTGCACTCCTTGGATGTGCACAGACAACTCAGGTTCTACCTTGATAAGACTACGCCTTTCAGAAAATCTGACCAGCTGCTAGTCAGCTTTGCTACAGGGGCAGAGGGCAAGGCCATTTCAAAGCAAACCATTTTCAAGTGGATAGCACACTGCATCCATTTCTGCTACAAGCACCTCAGCCTCTACAGCATTTCTTAGGGGAATCTCTACCAGGGACTTCCTGGAAGCTGCAACCTGGAGCTCTGTACATACCTTCACCAAGCATTACCACATTTTCTAAATCCAGAGCTGGTTTTGCCACGGCAGTTTTGCATGGCTTAATAGCTGGCCCTAATGCTCTGTAGCTTCCTACTAGGAAAAGCTAAATACACTGGCAGACAACCTAAGCAGAAATCTCATGGACCCACATGAGTGGAAACTGGAAGCAAAGATATTCAACATGTTGAGAAACAAATGGGGGAGCACAGAGAGAGACCAGTTTGCCTCCCCTCAGAACTACCAATTGGACAAATTCTGCACAAGTACTCCCCAAAAACAAGCTTGGAACGTGGATGCTCTGTCCTTCGCCTGGAAAAACCTAAAAACCTATCAGTTTATGCCTTCCCCCCGCTGCTTCTCCTCTCCAAAGTGCTACTAAAGATCAAACAGGACAATACTGATTGCACCAGACTGGCCACACCAGCACTGGTACCCCCTCTTGCGCAGTGCGTCATTGCGGGCACCATGGCACCTGCCTCAGACCCCTACCCTGCTGTCCTAGCAGGAGGGTAGATTCTGCACCTACAGCTTCAAACCCTGAACCTTGCAGCCTGGCTAATTACATGATCTCTCTGTTACCATCCCTCAGTAAGCAAGTGATGGATGTCATTCTGGAGGCAAGGAGGCCTAGTACAAGAAAATCCAATGCTGAAAATGTAAAAGATTCTGTTCCTGGAGCCAAACTCAGGGGATGGGCACAGCAGTGCCCAATTTACCGCATATTCTTCAATACTTAACTGACATGCTTCACAAGGGCCTTTCCTTTTCTTCCATCAAAGTTCATGCCTCAGCCATTTCAGCTCATTATAATACAGAACCACCCCTCTTCTCTCGTCCACTGCTGAAACAGTTCCTCAGAGGGGCCAAAAACTTAAGACCACCCAGGAGAGCCCCTACTCCAGCCTGGGACCTTAACTTTGTATTGGAAAAGCTCACTCTACCTCCCTTTGAGCCAGCTGCAAATGCAGAGTTGAAATTCCTTTCTTGGAAAGCAGCCTTCCTTCTAGCCATCACTTAGCAAGAAGGGTGCCTGAATTACAGGCTCTCATGGCAGTGGAGCCTTTCATCATCTTTCATGCGGATAGGATGTCCCTCAGGACCAATCCCTCATTTATGCCCAAGGTGGTATCCAGTGTGGCCCTTAAGTCCATTCATTTGCCAACCGTCTTTTCTAATCCACAGAACAAAGGGGAACAAATATTGCACTCCTTGGACATACACAGACAACTTAGATTTTACTTGGACAGGACTAAGCCTCTCAGGAAATCTGAACAGCTGCTGATTGCATTTGCTGCAGGGGCAGAGGGGAAGGCCATTTCAAAGCAAACCATTTCTAAGTGGATAGGCCATTGCATTCATTTCTGCTATAAGCACCATGGAAAACCTACCCCACAGGGGATAAGACCACATTCAACCAGGGCTGCATCTACCTCTACAGCCTTTATCAGAGGTGTCCCTACCAGGGACATCCTAGAAGCTGCTACCTGGAGTTCTGTACATACCTTCACCAAGCATTACCACTTGCCAATTTTTTTCTAAATTGAGAGCTGACTTTGCCACTGAAGTCTTGCAGGGCCTTATAGCTGGTCCTAATGCTATCTAATTACCTCCTCCCATCCTTAGCTTTAGGAATCTACCCAAATGTGATGACTGCAACAGTGAAACACGAAGAACATAGTACAGTTATATACACTTACCATAAATGTAGAAGTTAGAATGTATTCACTGTTGCAGTCCTGGTTACCCTCCCTCCAGCCCCCTGACTACTTCTGACTATACCTCTATTCTTGTTTACTACGCTTTAAACTTTTTGGTGTGTTTGCTTTTTTGTTGAAGGTGTAACCTTGTATATAATTGCTTCCCATTATGGGGGCATCTGACATCTGGGGCAAGAAAAAAACAGTGAATACACTCGAACATCTACAATTATGGGAAGTGTACACAACTGTACTTTCTCAACTGTCCCTGATTTTTGCCTCCTATGTTGCATGCTTTCTCTCTCAAAAACTTTTTGATTTTTCTGTCAAATCACCAAGAATTGCAGTAAATCAGAGTCCAATGTTGCAGTTTCTAAAATACAAAAATAATATGAAACTGTATGCCCATATAGAAGTAGGAGAGTATAATGGTGCAGGAGGGTAGAAATGGAAATTCCTCCCTTCTGTTTAATGTGTAACGTTACATGTGGTTTATAGAGAAGAGCTGAGGGCAGCTGAAACTATTTCTTTGTACTTACAGCTGCTTGGACGTCAGTTTGTTCTGCTTTGCAATGTAAACTGTGCAGCCTATTTATTTTAATAGTTACAAACTGCCTGAAGTTGGATTTGGTTTCTCCCCTTCGCTGATATGAGAATACAGCATCTTCTGTTGCCCAGTGTGAAGTTTCTGTTGACTGGACCTTTTCCTGTTGGAAACAGTCAATTTATAACATGCACATTGATTGGTCTGTCCAGTCAGCATGCACATTTTTGAATACTAAATATAGGGTTTATTGTATAATGTACTGAATACTGTACTGTATTTCAGAACTATAGCTGGGTTGTATGGTATCCTTTTCTGCTCCTCCAACTGGCACTCCCCCCATCTCAACGTTGAGGAGCAGGTAAAAAGGCTTCTCAAAAGGGAAAAAGCTCTTCTGTTATGAAACTGTACCAAACCTGTTGCTACTGTTAAAATTACCATTGCAGTAGGCTACTTCTTATATAGCCTCTCTTTAATTGGCCATCAAATTTCTGCCATAACCCTAGCAAAAGGCAACAGAGAACACTTGCACCTCCTCTAGGCTAAATAATGACAGACATTTGAGTTTTAGACTTCGTGTTCTATCTTTAGAAAAATGCATACTAACACAAGTCCTGATGATGTTCATCGTGCATACAGCTGCAGTCATCACACTTGGGTTATCCTGCCGTCAGGCGGGTCCTCGGTCGGCCGAATTCCAAAGTCTAGGTCCGGCGTCGGTTGTCGTTGCTTCTTCCCTGACGTCAGTGCGGCAGGGGTATAAGAGGCAGCCGACGCCATTTTCTTCAGTCTTTCTTGCCGCGCGGTGCCCAAAGCAGAAGCAGTTCGCAAGTGCCGGTCCAGCTCCTGAGATTTACGAAAAGTATTTCAGCCGAAGTCTTCTTTAAAGCTAAGTACCCCGTTGGGGAAACTTTTCTTGCCTCAGACCGATGTCAGACAAAGTTAAAAATTGCATTTCTTGTGGGAAGCAAATACCGCATAAGGATTTTCACTCTTACTGTATACCCTGCTTAGGGCCAGACCACGACGTCTCGGCCTGCCATTTTTGTGCTAGGTTTAACAAGCGCACTATTAAGCGCCGGGCGGAGTTTGCCCTTCATTATTTTGGCAAAAAAATTAATTATATCATGTCGTCTGATATACCGACGCCAGTTTCAGGCAAAAAACGCAAAGATAAGGACAGACATCCGAGGCCTGCACAGAGTACTGAGATCACGCTAAGGCCGACTACCGGTTCTCCGGTTCTCAGTGAGGTGCCTACGCAGCCCCTGACTACCGATGAAACTATTTTACCGGCGACTTCAGTACCCGAGGTCGCAGGTTCCTCTGTCTCCATTCCCACTGCAGATACAGACGCCACTCTTGGTGGAGAAACGGAAAGTTTAGCGTGGCCTGCCATTTCTGAAGGCGTTTTCAGGCCTACCACCTTCTCTACTAAATCATTCACTAAATCTAAAGCTCCAATGAAAATTAAAAAAACAGGGTCCTCAGACACCCTCTCAAGGCCCCATGCCTAAAAAACAGATGCTTAAAATGGCTGAGGATTTGATTACACTCATCAGGGGTTCTCAACCCCCCTCAGACAAAAGACCCAGGTTGGAGGAAGACTTCCCTTCCTCAGACCAGGCTTCTATTACCTCAGACCTTTCTGAGGACCAGGATTACGCCTATTCCCCATTTGAAGTCTCCCCCCCTGAGGACTACTCTTTTGGGGAAACCCTGCATACATTGAGAGAGCACTTCCACTGGGAAGGCCAAGATTACTCAGATTCCAAGAAAAGGCTCAGGGAATTTCTGCTGCTTCCCCAGCATAGGCCCCTGGCTATTCCTCCTGTCTTAGATTTTTTGGATGATGTGTACGCAGAAGCCAGTCTTAATCCAGACTCTTTACCTCCTGCCCCTGTTAAACCAGACAGATATTACCAGGTTCCTGACTCTCACCAGTTCCTTTATAAAAGTCCTACTGCTGACCCAGAGACTATTTCTCAGGGTCCCAAGGGGATTAAGGCCTCTACTGCTAAAAATCCTTTACCTTCAGAGAGAGATTCCAGAACATTAGAAAGGTGGGGGAAAAAGGTGTATACATCAGCCACTTTAACCATGAGGGCATTAAACTGTCAATTTCATATGTTAAAGTACCAGCAGTTCTTACTATCTCAGCTGAAAAGCAAAATGACACAAACAGAACAACCAGATTTGAAAGAGTTGCAGGATTTGTTGCATGGAGCAGAACAAGTGGGGAAACATACCTTACAGTGTGGTTTTGATGCTTTAGAGGCCTCATTTAGAGCTGCTGTCACGGGGTCTGTCATACGTAGACACGCTTGGCTGAAAGAGCAAACCTTACCAGATCATGTCAAAGCAAAGTTATTAGATGCACCACTACAAAAAGATGTATTGTTCGGTGTTAAAGCTGAGGAGGTACTAAAGAAAATGGAGGAAAAAGCAAAATCTATGCAAACAGTTAAAGATTTCTTACAGGTGCAGCCTCCACGCTTCAGCAGAAACTGGCCTTCAAAAAATTGGTCCTTTCCAGCCTCGGACAGACCCCAAAGGGGTAGATACAGACGCCCAAGGGGTAGAGGACAACCTCAAGGATCTTACAGAGCTAGGCAGTGGCAAGCACCAGCCCCAAGAGGTGGAGAAGATAGATCACAGTCATTTAGAAAACAGACGCAATGACTTTCCCCTAAGCCTGCCAAACAAAGCTATAATGGCAGCACCTTTGGGTGGAAAACTGGCCTTATTTTCAAAGAACTGGCACATTGTTACAAAGGACAAATGGATTCTGGATATTATAGACAGAGGCTACAGGTTCCACTTCCAAAAATGAGAGGCATGCCAAACCTGCCACAAAATCAGTGGGCAGAGGCACAAAAACAAATTTCCGCTCTCATGGATATGAAAGCAATTCAAGAGGTACCTGCAAAAGAACAAGGTTAAGGTTTTTATTCAAGACTATTTCTGGTACCAAGGAAGGACAAAGACTAGAGACCCATCTTAGACCTATCTATTCTAACACATATCTAGAGGTACCAAAATTCGAGATGCTCACATTACAGCAGCTTCTTCCCATGCTGGGCAAGGAGTCTTGGCTGGTAACATTGGATCTCAAGGAGGCATACCTGCATGTCCCTGTCAGACAAGATTGCAGAAGATACCTCAGATTTCTTGCAGGTTCAACCCATTATCAATTCTCTGCATTGCCCTTTGGCTTATCTACTGCACCCAGAGTGTTTACGAAATGCCTGGCATCAGTAATTGCTTTCTGCAGACAACGAGGAATACAAATCTACCCATATCTGGATGACTGCCTGATCCAAGCGGACAGCAAGGACATTCTATTGCAGCATCTGGCGTTTGTAATAAAACTGTTAAACTGCCTGGGGTACACAGTGAACAAAAAGAAATCAAAACGAATACCCTCTCAACAGATAATTTTCCTGGGTGCCAGCTTAAATACAACGGCCCAGTTTGCTTACCTCACGCCAAACAAACAAGGGCAACTGTCTCAATACTTCAACAAAATGGCAACTTTAACCAGGCTAACTGCAAGGAAAATCCTGCAGGCTCTGGGGTTCATGGCATCTTGCATCCTACTAATACCATTTGCAAAGCTGCATATGAGGAACCTACAATGGTACCTAAAAAACTTATGGTCTCAACACAGCCACAGCTTGGAAACAATTTTACCACTCATTCCATTCCTTCAAAGGGAATTTTTGTGGTGGGCTCAAGCATGCCAAAGAAACATGGGTCTCCCTTTCTGTATACCACAAGCAAGTCAAATCATCACAACAGACGCCTCAGACTACGCCTGGGGAGCACACATGGCAGATCAGTGCATCCAGGGAAAATGGTCCCAAAAACAGATGCATCTACACATCAACCAAAAGGAGATGCTAGCTGTGCAAAATGCTCTTATGACCTTCAAGGACCTACTGCATCCAGGCCAGCTATTAATAAGGACAGACAACACCACAGTCATGTGGTACATAACAGGGAGGGATGCATTCATACCCCCTGTGCAGGCAAGCTATCACCCTGTGGAACACAACATTGGAATTACAAGTTCAACTACAGGCACAATTCCTGCCAGGGAAGGAAAACACACTGGCAGACAACTTAAGCAGAAATATGACAAACCCACACAAATGGAAGTTGCATCCTCAAGTCTTCTCAAAGGTAACTCAAGCATGGGGACAGCCAGACATAGGTCTATTTGCTACCCACAGAAATTACCAGTTGGAAAAATTCTGCTCAAGGATCTATCATCCACAGGCCTGGAAAGTGGACGCACTCTCTTTCAATTGGACAGCATTGACTTGACAGTCTATGCCTTCCCGCCTCTACCTCTACTGACAAAAGTCCTATTAAAAACCAGAGCAGAGAGGCCACAAATGATTCTCATTGCTCCAGACTGGCCACGTCAGCACTGGTATCCTCTCCTAAAGAGCCTGTCACACTCACCACCATGGATCCTCCCTCAAGTTCCTCTTCTGTTGTCCCAGCACAACTACAAGACCCTTCACAGCCAGCTCAGAACTCTAAATCTAGCTGCATGGAAAATACCTTAATTTGCCAACAGACTCTCCTCTCCAAGGAGGTACAGGATGTCATCTTGGAGGCCAGGAGACCCTCTACTAGAAAAACCTACTCCGCCAAATGGAAACGATTTTGTTCCTGGAATCAAGCAAAGGGCCACAATCCTTGGGTAATAAATATACCTCAGCTTTTACAGTACCTAGCTGAGATGTTAAACAGTGTTCTTTCCTTCTCTTCCATCAAGATCCACGCTTCAGCCATTTCAGCACAATACAATACGGATCCTCCTTTATTCTCAGATCCTCTATTAAGGCAGTTCCTCAGAGGGGCAAAAAATATAAAACCCACAGAAACCACCAGCTCCAGCTTGGAACCTCAACTTCGTATTGGAGAAGCTGACACTGCCTCCTTTTGAGCCGGCTTCTTCAGCAGAGCTACAATACTTGTCGTGGAAAACAGCCTTGCTTCTGGCTATTACCTCAGCACGCAGGGTTTCGGAGCTACAGGCCCTCATGGCTGTGCAACCATTCATCATTTTCCATCAGGACAGGGTTTCCTTACGAACCAACCCTACCTTCATGCCAAAGGTAGTATCCAGTGTGGCTTTGAATCCGACTATTCATTTACCTACCTTTTATCCAAATCCACAGGACAAAGGGGAGAGGCTACTACACTCTTGGACATTCACAGGCAACTTCGTTATTACTTGGACAGAACAAAGTCATTCAGGAAATCCGAGCAGCTCTGTGTGTCCTATGCTACAGGTGCTCAAGGAAAGGCTATTTCCAAACAGACTATTTCAAAATGGATAGCCCACTGCATACGCTTTTGTTATTCATTTCATGGAAAATCAGTGCCTGTATACATCAGATCCCACTCCACCAGGGCTACAGCTACCTCAGCAGCTTTCCTCGGGGGGGGTCCTTACCAAGGACATTTTGGAAGCAGCTACTTGGAGTTCAGTGCACACTTTCACCAAGCACTACCACCTTCCACTATACTCAAAATCTAGAGCGGGCTTTGCCACGTAGTCCTGCAGGGCATTCTAGCCCCTCCTAATTCCACTTAGTACCAGCCACCCTTACTTAGCTTTGGGATTCTACCCAAGTGTGATGACTGCAGCTGTATGCACGATGAACATAGTACAGTTTTGTACCTACCATAAATGTAGATGTTAGAGTGTGCATACAGCTGCAGTCCAGGTTACCCCTCCCTCCATCCCCTCTTAGGACAGGGCTTATGACAAACACCTTTAACATACAACCTATTTAGGGTATTCCTTTATGGTGTATTTGCTTGCAACTACTGTTTTGATTTATCTATTTATGTATGTTTGCATAACATCGTGTATTGCCTTCCTTTCTGGGGGCACCTGACATCTGGGGCAAGAAAAACTGAAGAAAATGGCGTCGGCTGCCTCTTTTATACCCCTGCCGCACTGACGTCAGGGAAGAAGCGACGACAACCGACGCCGGACCTAGACTTTGGAATTCGGCCGACGGAGGACCTGCCTGACGGCAGGATAACCCAAGTGTGATGACTGTAGCTGTATGCGCACTCGAACATCTACATTTATGGTAGGTACAAAACTGTACTTTCTTCGTGTTTCACTGTTGCAGTCATTACATTTGGGTAATCCTGCTGGCAGGTTGCCCTCAGCCAGCCTGAATTCCAAAGTCTTGGGTCCTGTGTCAGCTGCTGTTGCCCCTTCCCTGACATCAGGGGTATAAAAAAAGTAGCCGATGCCATTTTCTTCAGTCTTTCTTGCCGCACGGTGCCTGAAGCAGAAGCAGTTTGCAAGTGCCGGTCGGCTGACTCCTGAAATTTTCGTGTTTGAGTTTCAGATCCGAAGTCTTCAATAAAGCTAAGTACCCTGTTGGGGAAACTTTTTTCCTGCTCCAGACAGATGTCAGAAAAGTTAATAATTATATTTCTTGTGGTAAGCAAATACCTCATAAGGATTTTCATTCTTACTGTATTCCTTGCCTAGGCCCTGATCACAACATTACTGGTTATCGGTTTTGTGCTAGATTTAACCAACGCACTATTAAGCGTCAGTATGATTTTGCTTTAAACTTTTTTGGACGCCAGTTTAATTATCCTGAAATGTCATCGGATAGCCATCCAACTACTGGAGTTTACAAAAAACGCAAATAAAAGGATAGAGAAAAACAAATGAGGCCCAAAACCGACGACAAAGCTTCTCCTAAGCCAGTCGTCGGTTCAACAGTTCTCAGTGAGGCGCTTTCGCAGCCCCGGTCACCCGCTACTTTAGAGTCACAGGCCGCTACCGACTCCCACGTGGAGTTGGCCATGCCGCGGAATACTCAAGGTATTGGAGCCTCGGACGCTAATCCCTCGGATGGGTCCGGAGCCGCTGAGCCGGTACCGACATCTGAGGGTGTATTCAGACCTGAACATCTTTACATTAATGCATCTTCAGCTTCAAAGACTAAAGCACCTTCTAAAGCAAGGAAACAAACTCAAGAGCCACGTGGATAGGCCTCTATGCCCAAAAAACAGATGCTCATGATGGCCGAAGACTTGATTACCTTGATCAGGGGTTCCCATCCCCCTCCTGATAAGAGGCCTCTGCAAGACGCTGACTATGAATCTTCAGATCAGGTTTCAATTTCTTTTGATTCCTCTTCTGATCAGGGATGTTCTCTTCCCCCTATGAAGATTCTGATGCTGAAGAATCTATACCTTCAGCATCTCCTCCTGAGGACTATTCCTTTGGGGAAGCCCTGCATACCATGAAGGAGCATTTCCACTGGGAGAGCCAAGATTTTTCATAATCTAAAAAGAGGCTCGGGGATTTTCTTTTACTACCTCAGCACAGGCCTCTAGCCATTCCACCTGTGTTGGACATTGTAGATTATGTATTTTCGGAGTTTAGTCTGACCCCTGACTCCTTACCCCCAGCCCCTGTCAAGCCTGATAGATATTACAGGGTTCCTGACTCACACAAATTTCTTTTTAAAAACCCTGCTGCTGACCCAGAAACTATTTCACAGGGTCCAAAGGGAGTTAAGGCTTCCATGGCAAAAAAAACAGCCCCCTCTGACAGAGATTCAAGGGCAGTGGATAGATGGGGGAAAAAAGGTTTACACATCTGCAACTTTGGCTGTAAGGGCCTTAAACTGTCAATTTCATATGCTTAAGTATCAGCAGCATGTCATGGGATTGCTTAAACAGAAAATGTTAAATTCTGAATGTGCAGAAAAAAAGGAAGTGCAGAATTTATTGTAAGCAGCAGAACAAGTTGGAAAACATACTTTGCAATGTGATTTTGATTCTTTGGAGGCCTCCTGCAGGGCCGCAGCTATGGGTTCTGTAATTAGGAGGCATGCTTGGTTAAAGGAACAAAATCTGTCTGATCATGTTAAAGTTAAATTACTAGATGCACCTTTACAGCATGATACTTTGTTTGGTGTTAAGGCTGAAGAGGTGTTGAAGAAAATGGAGGACAAAGCTAAATCTATGCAAACTGTCAAAGATTTTCTACAAGTACAGCCACCTAGGTTTAGTAGACACTAGCCTACAAAAAATTGGTCCTTTCCGGTGTCAGACAGATCTCAAAGGGGCAGACCCAGACGCCCTAGGGGCAGATCCCAGGCGCAAGGTTCTTACAATTAGGAGGCATGCTTGGTTAAAGGAACAAAATCTGCCTGATCATGCTAAAGTTAAATTACTAGATGCACCTTTACAGCATGATACTTTGTTTGGTGTTAAGGCTGAAGAGGTGTTGAAGAAAATGGAGGACAAAGCTAAATCTATGCAAACTGTCAAAGATTTTCTACAAGTACAGCCACCTAGGTTTAGTAGACACTAGCCTACAAAAAATTGGTCCTTTCCAGTGTCAGACAGATCTCAAAGGGGCAGACCCAGATGCCCTAGGGGCAAATCCCAGGCGCAAGGTTCTTACAGGCCCAAGCAATGGGGTGCTTCTACCTCCAAAGCTGGAGAAGACAGATCACAAACATACAGAAAAAAGTCTCGCTGACTTCCCTCTGCCAGCACCAAGCATTTATCTTCTGGCAGCACCCTTAGGGGAAAAATAGCACTTTTTGCTCAAAATTGGCACATCATAACCCAGGACAAGTGGGATCTAAACATAGTGTCACAAGGCTACAAGTTCCATTTCCATACTCTGCCAAAGGCAAACGGCTGACCAGATCTGCCAAAAAATCAATGGGCAGAGGCACAAAAACAAGTCTCATCCCTCATGGACATGGGGGCCATTCAACAAGTACCAGAGCAAGAGAAGGGACAAGGTTTTTACTCAACTGTTCTTGGTACCCAGAAAGGACAAGGCCTGGAGGCCGATACTGGACCTATGTATTCTGAACACTTTCCTGGATATTCCAACATTCAAAATGTTGATTTTGCAGCAGCTTCTGCCCATGCTGGGCAAGAATGCTTGGCTTGTGACTTTAGACTTAAAAGAGGCATACCTGCATGTTCCAGTCAGACAACCATGCAGAAGATACCCAAGATTCAAGGCAGGTTCAATGCATTACCAATTCTTTGCACTGCCCTTTGGCTTATCTACTATGCCCAGGGTCTTTACAAAGTGCCTGGCACCAGTAATTGCATTCTGCAGACAGAGGAATACAAATGTATTCTTACTTGGACGACTGTCTCATTCAAGCAGAGAACGAGGACATTCTTCTTCAACATCTGGCATTCATGAAAAGACTTCTAACATGCCTAGGGTACACAGTCAACAAAAAGAAATCAAAACTAGTACCCTCACAAGAGATTACATTCCTGGGTGCAAGCTTGAATACAGCTGCCCAGATGGCTTATCTCACACCAGACAAACAAAGGCAACTGACTACCTATTTCAAAATGTTGGCAACAAAGACCCAGTTATCTGCAAGAAAAATTCTGCAGGCTTTGGGCTTCATGGCGTCCTGCATCCTACTAATTCCATATGCAAAACTGCATATGAGGAAACTTCAATGGTACCTAAAAAGTGTTTGGACTCAACATTGCCACAGCCTGGAAACAGTAATTACTCTCATTCCCTGCCTGCAACAGGAGTTTTGATGGTGGGCAAAGGGACAGCCATTCACATTACCTCCAGCCAGACACTAACAACGGATGCATCAGACTCTGTTGGGGAGCCCACATGGCAGGAAGATGCATTCAGGGCACATGGTCCTCAAACTAAATGCATCTACATATCAATCAAAAAGATGTTAGCTGTTAAAAATGCCCTGACAGCCGTCAAGGACCTACTTCATCCGGGGCAACTACTGATAAAGACAGACAACACCATGGTCATGTGGTATATAAACAAGCAAGGGGGTACACATTCCTACCCCCTTTGCAGACTAGCCATGACCTTGTGGGACACAGCTTTGACTTACCAAGTACATCTGCAGGCACAATTCCTGCCAGGAAAGGAAAATACTCAGGCAGACGAACTAAGCAGAAACCTCATGGATCCCCACGAGTGGAAGCTGGATCCACAAGTCTTCAACATGATAACAAGGAAATGGGGATGCCCGGACATGGATCTATTTGCCTCCTCTCTCAACTACCAACTAAAAAGATTCTGCACAAGGACTTATCACAGACAAGCATGGAAAGTGGACGCCCTATCAGTATATGCCTTTCCTCCACTGCCTCTCCTCCCCAAGGTGCTCCTAAAGGTCAGACAGGAGAAGCCAAAGATGATACGGATTGCCCCAGACTGGCCACGCCAGTACTGGTATCCAATACTAAGGAACTTATCTCTGTACCCAGCTTGGACCTTACCTCATATACTTCGACTACTGTCCCAGCAAAGCAATCAGATCCTGCACAGCCAACTCAGGACATTAAACCTGGCAGCATGGCGGATAATGTAGTCCTACAAAAAACACCTCTCAGTAAAGTTGTGATGGATGTCATTCTGGAATCCAGAAGGCCTAGTACTAGAAAGTCTTATGCTGGAAAATGGAAGAGATTCTGTGCCTGGAACCAGGCACAAGGAACTGATACAGCGGTACCAAATATTCCTCAGATTTTGCAATACTTAACTGAGATGCTGGACAAAGGCCTATCCTTTTCATCAATTAAAATTCATGCCTCTGCCATTTTGGCTCATTACAATACAGAGCCACCACTTTTTTCTTATCCCTTATTAAGGCATTACCTCAGAGGAGCCAAAAATTTAAGGCCCCCAAGGAGACTACCTATACCTGCATGGGACCTCAACTATGTCTTGGAAAAGCTCACCCTACCTCCTTTTGAGCCAGCGGCTACTGCTGACATGAAGTTTTTATCTTGGAAAACAGTGTTGCTCTTAGCAATTACTTCTGCAAGACGAGTTTCAGAGCTGCATGCGCTCATGGCTTTGGAACCTTTCATCATTTTTCATCCAGACAGGGTCTCCCTGAGGACAAACTCAACATTTATGCCTAAAGTAGTGTCCAGTGTGGCGCTTAACCAAGCCATCCATCTTCCCTACTTTTTACCCAAATCCACAGAACAAGGGGAAGAGAATTCTGCATTCTTTGGAAATGCACAGACAGCTTAGATTCTACTTGGACAGAACCAAAGCTTTCAGGAAGACAGAGCAATTACTAGTGGCATATGCTGCAGGACCACAAGAAAAGCCCATCTCAAAGCAGACTATTTCTAAGTGGTTAGGACACTGCATTCGTTTCTGCTACTTGCACCATGGCAAGCCAGTGCCTAAGGGAATTAGGCCTCATTCCACCATAGCTGCAGCCACCTCAGCAGCCTTTCTCAGGGGAGTACCAACCAGAGACATTTTAGGGGTGGCTACTTGGAGTTCAGTGCACACCTTTACAAAGCATTATCATCTGCCACTCTACTCTAAATCCAGGGCAGGCTTTGCCACTGCAGTACTGCAGGGCCTCATAGCTGTTCCTACAGCTGTCTAGTTCCAGCCTCCCAACCATAGCTTTGGGACTCTACCCAAATGTAATGACTGCAACAGTGAAACACGAAGAACATAGTACAGTTGTGTACACTTACCATAAATGTAGATGTTAGTGTATTCACTGTTGCAGTCCAGGTTATCCACCTGCCTTCCCCCTTTTTTCTTTTGGATCTTATCTTTCCTTCTCTGATTTATACTACCTATGTGGTGGATTTGCTTATAGATGAAGGTAAAATTTATATTGGTGTATTTATATAAAGTTTGGCTACCCATTTTGGGGGCACCTGACATCTGGGGCAAGAAAAACTGAAGAAAATGGCATCTGCTACTTCTTTTATACCCCTGACCACCTGACGTCAGGGAAGGGGCGACAGCAGCCGATGCAGGACCCAAGACTTTGGAATTCAGGCCGTCTGAGGGCAACCTGCCAGCAGGATTACCCAAATGTAATGACTGCAACAGTGAATACACTCTAACATCTACATTTATGTTAAGTGTACACAACTGTACTTTCTAGCTGATTTATAACTTATAAATGCTATTCTGTATGCTTTTCTAATTTAGCAGCCATTCATTTATCCAGCCTAAGGTCTGATCCCAACGAGACCGGATAAGAGGGAGCCTGCTGTAAAGTATTTCAGCTGTGACTATGCATGCAATATTGGCATTCATTTCTGAATGACAGTACTGCATTGCTGCACCATCTACACCTGACCATTTTGGCCTGTAATACCTCGCGCCCAGAGCAACTGCAATCTTTGCCCCAACCTAGTGACCCCTTTACTGCATTATGGTTAACTGGGTTCTATTGCTATTAGCCAATTTACAGTGCTAAAGGTCTCCTATTTTTGCTGCATTAGTCTGTGTTGTCTTGTTTTCTTATATTTTTTGCTGTGTGCCTGTATTGCACTTATCTGCATTAGTATACTGCACTGGACTCTGCATTTGAAGCTCGCAGTAGCTGTCATGTTTATGTACTGTGCTGTATTGTTTAAACCTTCTTAAGCTATGGCATCCATGCCTGCACCATCCGTGATCCTTGTCCATTTTGTTTTTATTAACTGCACTGTTTCCAAGCCTTCTTTAGATGTGACTACTGTGTTATGTGCGTTAAACGTACCTATGACATTTGTGTACTCCACTGAACAGTTCTTAAACTTGCTTAAATTGTGGCACCTATGCCTGCAGTGTGATCCTTATTACTATGTTTATCTGCATTGGTATTCTGTATACTGCATACTTTGAATAGTGTATATATGTTATTATACCATGTTGTATTTCTGGGCCTGTTTATTTGTGGCTGTGCCTGAACTGTGGTGCACGCTGGTATTACTGCATTTTGTGTCTTAAGCCTGCCTTGCTTGTAGCAGCATTTTCATTAACCTACTGTACTGAGTAGTCTAAGACTGCATTACTTACTTGAAACATTTATGTCTGTATTATGATCCTTAGCCGATTCTTTTGTCTGCCCACGTCCCTTCTTTGTGGTTATTCTTGTGTAACATGATGTCCTTCAAGGATGCATCTGCAGTCATAACAAATGGGTTGTCCTGTCGTCAGGCAGCCCTTCGGTCGGCCGGATTCCAAAGTCTGGGTCCGGCTTCGGCTGATGTCGCACTTCACCCGACATCATCTCTGCTGGTCTTCGGGTATAAAGGCATCAGCCGACGCGATTTTCCTCAGTCTTTCTTGCCGCGTGGCGCCCGAAGCAGAAGCTGTTCGCAAGTGCCGGTCGGTCAGATCCAGAGATTACTACTACCGAATACTACTTCGAAGACTTCTAAAAAGCTAAGTACCCCGTTGGGGACTCTTTCTTGCCTCAGCCGATGTCAGAAAAAGTAAATAACTGTTTAACTTGTGGGAAACAAATACCTCATAAAGATTTCCACTCTTACTGCCTACCTTGTTTAGGCCCAGACCACGACGTAGCAGCCTGTTTAGCCTGTGCTTCCTTCAACCGGCGAACGCTTAGGCGTCGGTCGGAGTTTGCTGAACAGTTTTTCGGCTCAGATTTTGCGTACATTATGCCGTCGGATCCTCCGACTACCCAAATTGTTAAAAACGAAAGAAAAGACCGACACTCGCGGTCCTGGGATTCGGCAGAAACCACGGTTAAGCAAGCCGCGAGTGTCTCGGTTTCGGCCGAAACCGAGAAAACGGGTCAATCTTCAGCTGAATCCATGACTACTACTGAGGCTCCTGCTACCTTAGTTGAATCGGCCTCTGAAGTTTTGCCTACTACTGTGGTTCCTAGTGAATTATCAGACACCATCCCTTTGGATGTCTCTACCCCAGCACGTGGTGCTGCTAGGCCTCCTGCAGCCATGTCTATAAAGGCCTTTGCTAGGGCTAAAGCAGCCAAAACTGTTAAATCAGTGCCTGTTAAGACCCCCTCACATAGGCCCACTTCTAGTTCACAAATGCTTACTCTGGCAGAGGATTTAATCTCCCTAATTAGGGGATCCCAATCTCACCCAGACAGGGCCTCTCAGCCTCCAGAAAAGAGACCTTGAGCAGAGCCCCCTGAGCCAGTGTCCTCTGATGATTCTTCGGATGACTCAGACATTACGGATCAGCCAGAGGCTCCTTTTTCTACTTATGAAGATTCCGATGCTGAAGAATCCATTCCATCTGCCTCTCCACCAGAGGAATTTTCCTTTGGGGAAACCTTACATGCCATGAGAGAACAATTCCAATGGCAGGGACAAGATTTCTCAGATTCAAGAAAAAGGCTTAGGACCTTTCTGCACTTACCACAACATAGGCCCTTAGCTATACCTCCAGTTCTGCCTGTTGTGGATGATGCATTTAATGATGTTTGCACTGCTCCTGATACTTTACCTCCAGCCCCTGCCAAACCAGATAGATTTTACAGGGTGCCAGACACTCATCACCACCTATACAAGGCCCCACTTGCAGATCCTGAGACTATATCCCAGGGGCCTAAGGCAGTAGCCGACCTCAGCAAAAACCCTCTCCCTTCTGCAAGGGAATCCAGGTCCTTAGAGAGATGGCGGAAAAAGTTTACACCTCTGCTACTCTCTCAGCTAGAGCTTTAAACTGTCAGTTTCACATGATCCAATACCAAGAGTTTATGCTTGATCAGTTAACTAAGAAGCTGTCCTCTGATGACTCCTTAGATAAGAAATATGTTTTAGAAATGGTGAATAACATTCAGCAGGTTAGTAACCATTCTTTAAAATGTGGCTATGATGCACTGGAGGCTTCATTTAGATCAGCCATGACTGGCACAGTGATAAGAAGGCATGCATGGTTGAAGGAACAGGTTTTGCCGGATCATGTTAAAGCAAAACTGTTAGATGCTCTTATGGATAAGGCCAGTCTATTTGGTACACCTGCTCAGCAAGTAATGAAGAAAATGGAAGAGAAGGCAAAATCTGTACAAACAGTTAAGGATTTCTTACAGGTTCAGCCCCAAGGTTTAGCAGGAACTGGCCTGCCAAAATTGGTCCTTTCCAGACTCCTCAAAATCTCAGAGGCAGGAATAGGCTCTAGAGGCAGAAATCAATCCAGAGGAGGTGCCTATAGAGGACGCCAGTGGCAAGGCAATAACCAGAGAGGCACAGACACAACCACTGCCACTGCAACAGGACAATCACAGTGACTTGACTCTGACACCGCCTACCAGGGAGCAAATAGCAGCACCTTTAGGCGGAAAGTTAGCCTTATTTTCAAAAATTGGCACTATATCACAAAAGACAAGTGGATTTTGCAAACCATAGACCAAGGCTACAGGTTCCACTTCCACACCTTACCAGTAAAAAGAGGAATGCCAAACCTACCTCCAAATCAAAAAACAGAAGCTCTAAAGCAGATAGTTCAATTAACAAAGATGAGAGCTGTGGAAAGAGTACCAATAACACAACAGGGCAAAGGATTCTACTCCAGACTCTTCCTAGTACCAAGAAAAGAGAAAAGTTGGAGACCTATTCTCGACCTGTCCGTCTTAAACACATACATCATTGTACCAAAATTCAAAATGCTGACCCTACAGCAACTTCTTCCAATGCTGGGCAAGGAGTGTTGGCTGGTAACTCCTAGATCTCAAGGAGGCATACCTGCACGTCCCCATACGACCAAATTGCAGGAGATACCTCAGATTTCTTGCAGGATCAGAGCATTATCAATTCTCAGCATTGCCCTTTGGCTTATCTACTGCGCCCAGAGTATTCACAAAATGCCTGGCATCAGTAATCACTCATTGCAGGCTACAGGGAATCCAAATTTATCCATACCTGGACGACTGCCTGTTACAAGCGGACAACAAAAGCAAGCTGACAACAGATTTACAAAGAGTCATTTGCTTACTACAAGCCCTGGGATACACAGTCAATTTAAAAAAGTCAAGACTGATACCATCCCAGACAAGAACATTCTTGAGTGCGGAATTGGACACAGTAAAACAAATGGCATTCCTAACTGCAGAAAAACAAGCACAACTCCCTCTTTACTTCTTAGCATTAACAAAGCAGCACAAACTAACAGCAAGAAAAGTACTGCAGGCCTTGGGCTTCATGGCATCATGCATAATCCTGGTCCCCCATGCCAGACTGCATATGAGAAAACTACAGTGGTACCTAAAGAATTTATGGTCTCAACACAGGCACAGCTTAGAAACCGAAATCCCACTAATCCCGTGCCTGAAACAAGAGTTCCTATGGTGGGCTCAAGCATGCCAGTCAAACCCAGGCTTGCCCTTCCACAACTTTCAAGCAAACCAAACCATCACAACGGATGCCTCAGACCTAGGCTGGGGGCACATGTTGGACAAGTGCATACAAGGATTGTGGACTCCAGACCAGCTGCACCTGCACATAAACCAAAAAGAAATGCTGGCAGTAAAACTAGCAATCCAGAAATTCAAACCATTCCTCAAAGAAGGCCATTTAATGATAAGGACAGACAACACCACAGTCATGTGGTACATCAACAAACAGGGAGGCACTCATTCATACCCCTATGCAGAATGACTCTGGACCTTTGGAATATGGCTCTGAGCTACAACATCCAGTTACAGGCAATATTTGTGCGGAAAGAAAACACCCTAGCAGACATGTTAAGCAGAACCACCTCGGATGCTCACGAATGGATGCTACACCCGGACATCTTCAAGGCCATCACAAAGAAATGGGGAATGCCACAAATAGACCTATTCGCATCCCCACTCAATCACCAGCTCAAAAAATTCTGCACAAGGACATGCCACCCACTAGCATGGAAGGTGGACTCTCTATCCTTCAGTTGGAAAGGCCTGACAGCATATGCATTTCCACCTCTTCCTTTGATGCACAAGGTACTACTGAAAATCAAAGAGGAACGTTCAAGGATAATTCTGATGGCTCAGAATTGGCCAAGACAACACTGGTATCCTTTGCTGAGGAGCATGTCTCAGGGGAGAATGTGGCCAATACCCCTGATGCCTTTGATGTTAACTCAGAACAACTACAACATCATGCACCCAAACCTAAAAACCTTGCAACTGACTGCCTGGAACATCACATAACAGCAACTAACCCAGACTTATCCCAAAGGGTTAAAGACATTATCCTTGAAGCCCGCAGACCTTCAACAAGAAGGAACTATGCAGGAAAATGGAAAAGGTTTGTCATTTGGAGTACTGAAAGAGGAAAAGATGTCTCGAACATAGATATTGCTAACATCCTGGAGTACTTGGCAGAGCTTCTACATACGGGCCTGTCCTATTCCTCCATCAAGATACATGCATCAGCTATTTCCGCAGAATACAGCTTCGATCCACCTGTCTTTTCACATCCTCTACTCAGGCAATTCCTCAGAGGGATCAAGAATGTAAAACCTCCTAGGAAACCACCATTACCAGCATGGGACTTGAACTTTGTGCTAGAAAAATTGACACTCCCTCCATTTGAACCAGCAGCAACAGCAGATCTTCAACACCTATCATGGAAAACTGCTTTCCTACTGGCAATTACTTCAGCAAGGAGGGTTTCGGAACTACAGGCCTTAATGGCAGTACAACCCTTCCTAATCTTCCATCAAGATAGAGTGTCCATGAGAACTAATCCTACATTTATGCCTAAGGTGGTATCCAGAGTGTCTTTAAACCAGGCAATCCACCTACCTACCTTCTTTCCCAATCCACAGAACAGGGGGGAAAAGCTGCTGCATACCTTGGATGTACATAGACAGTTACGCTACTACCTGGACAGAACCAAAAGTAACAGAAAAACTGACCAGCTTTTAGTAGCCTATGCAACAGGAAGGGAAGGAAAAGCAATTTCCAAACAGACAATCTCCAAATGGATAGGACATTGCATAAGATTCTGTTACTCCTACCATGGAAAACCAGTTCCACAGAACATAAGACCTCATTCTACAAGAGCTACAGCCACTACCACAGCTTTCTTACGAGGAGTGGCAACCAAGGACATTATTGAGGCGGCTACTTGGACCTCCGTGCATACATTTGCCAAGCATTATAATTTACCTCTATACTCTAGATCCCGAGCAGGGTTTGCCACTGCTGTATTGCAAGGGATCCTAACTACACCATAATTCTTCTTCCTCCTCCCCTAGTTTGGCTATGGTATTCTACCCATTTGTTATGACTGCAGATGCATCCTTGAAGGACATAGTACAGTTTTGTACCTACCATAAATGTAGATGTCCGAACAGGATAGCATCTGCAGTCAGGATTACCCACCCTCCTTCCCCTCTGTGGTACTCCTAGGGCATTTACCCTCCTAATAGCTAGCTGGGGGGGAGTCTCTTATGGTGTATTTGTTTGTATATATGTACATACATGCTTATTTTTTGTGTTTGCCTTCTACTATTTTGGAAACAGTGGCATTTATCCAAAATGTAGCTTTCCTAGAGGGCAACTGGCATCTGGGGCAAGAAACACTGAGGAAAATGGCGTCGGCTGATGCCTTTATACCCGAAGACCAGCAGAGATGACGTCGGGTGAAGTGCGACATCAGCGGCCGGACCCAGACTTTGGAATCCGGCCGACCGAAGGGCTGCCTGACGACAGGACAACCCATTTGTTATGACTGCAGATGCTATCCTGTTCGGACATCTACATTTATGGTAGGTACAAAACTGTACTTTGTCTTCCACAACCACAGCAGTATAATGCACATGTTGCCATGATTAGTTTAACAGTACATGTCCTTTTCCATCTAGCTTTTGCCTCTAAATCCTGGATCTCTGCCATTTCTATATCTGTAGCCAGCCTGCCAGCACTAGGAGTTTTGAGATCAGTGGCTAACCTCTCACAAACTGCAGTTATACTCCCACCGCACCATGGAATTAAGTGTTGTATGCTGAGGTACTGAAGAAATGTCTGACTAGCTTCATAGACCATGCAGTAGTACACCCAGACCTCAACCACATACCCACAGCTTGTCCACTGTACATTCACCTGTTTCCACTATTTCCTTCCCAAAGGTAGGTCACCTAAGCAGCATGGCTAAGCCCTTAAAGCGGTCAGTGTGTCGCCACCCATCAATGTCCTAGTTTTTGGTGACTCCTTTGCCAGATGTACTGATATTCCACTCATCAAGCTGACAAAAAATAGAGTGGCTTAATGTATGTTATGTGCCAAGATTCGTGATGTTACTGGGGTCCTTGGCTCCCCCTTGCAAAGTATGCTTGCCTTCTGGTCATTGCTTATGTAGCAGTGAATGACTTTAGATGATCACCCCAGTAGAAATGGAGACTGACATGGTTAAGCTGTGTATGTATGCGACAAAAGATTTTTTTTTTTCCATTTTATTTTTATTTTAACAGAGTGACCTAGTCCAGGGACCCTTTTCAGTTGGTTCCTGACCCATTTGGCAAAGAGAGATAGATT
The DNA here is from genome assembly GCF_019279795.1 of Protopterus annectens. Taxonomy (NCBI): domain Eukaryota; kingdom Metazoa; phylum Chordata; order Ceratodontiformes; family Protopteridae; genus Protopterus; species Protopterus annectens. Next base: position 1,104,558,459 of record NC_056746.1, read on the forward strand.
TACAAATGACAGGCAATATTACATTTTAAATCCAATATTACATTTGTCATAGTGCAAACTATACAGAATGAACATAACTCGATCACTGGTGCTACGTATTAAGGTTGATGCCTTGAATACTCATAGGAGGCAAGTGTAATAGTGGAGTGTGATTATACAAGTTGTAGTGTGCAGTAGATATGCTAATCCACCTTTGCCATTGCCAATGAAGCATTAGCATTTTAGATTGCTTTTGAAGGTGTTTTTTTTTTCCTGGAAATAGAGGAACATTAGATTGTCTGGGAGTCCATTCTGGGAGGCAGGGGCAATTTTGGAAAAGGATTTTTCCTCTCAACTACTGGCTGGAAAGGCGGGTCTGACATATTGAATGGCATTGTGGTTTCTAAGCCTATGGTCAGAGGAGTGAACAAGTAATTTACTCCTAAGTGGGGGACAGTACAACTCATGAATAAGCTTAAAGGTTAGTATTGGTAATCCATTTGTCTTCTACAAGTCAGCAGTATTGCGATGGGGGAAAGGTCAAAAACGGGAAAATGTTCCCGTTTTAGTAGGAGGACACTGAGTAACAGCTCTTCTGTGAAGTTTAGTATGAAGATTAGACATTTTGCAGTTGAGGTTCAGTTGATTTAGTACTGTTGTGACTGTTCTTTATGGGCTTTAAGGAAGAAAAATTGCGTCGGGTTCATAAACATGCAGTCCAGTAGACTATTGAGGTGCCTAGGCCAATTTGTCAGATGCCCCATAGCATTGTCTGATAGGTGATTTGCTGAAGTTTGCACAGTAGGCGAATGAACAGTAAAGGATCACAGAAAGCAGCTGGAATAACAACTGATAGCACAGAGAATTAAGGCTAACAGCAAGCAAAAAAAAAAGATACATTTGCTTTGTCGCTGTAATTGAGGGAGTGATGCTGGGGTCTGCATTGCAAGGCTGGTGTACCTGTTTTAATATTTGTGCAGGACCAAACAACATAACATTGATGTTCTTCGTGTTTCACTGTTGCAGTCATCACATTTGGGTTATCTGCTTGCAGTAGCCCTCAGTTGGCCTGATTATCAAAGTCTTGGGTCCTGCGTCAGCTGCTGTCATCTTCCATGACGTCAGGTAGTCGGGGGTATAAAGCATGTAGCCGACGCCATTACATCAGTCTTTCAGAACTGAAGTCTTCAAATAAACTAAGTACCCCGTTGGGAAAACTTTTCTTCTTGCTCTAAACCGGTGTCAGTAAAACTTAATAATTGTATTTCTTGTGGAAAGCAAATACCGCATTAAAGATTTTCATTCGTACTGCATTCCTTGCTTAGGTCCTGACCACGACGTACCTCGCTGTCTGTTTTGTGCCTTATTTAAACAACAAACTGTCGTTGGTTTATTTACGCTTCTAAATATTTGTTCAATTATGCAGTTATGGCTTCAGTAAGCCACCCGACTGCCGACATTCCGAAAAAACACAAAGATAAAGAGAGGCAGACTGCATAGGTCCAAAGCTGCCGACGATGCTTCTCCTAAGCTTGTCGCCAGTTCGCTGGTACTCAGTGAGGCGCTTTTGCAGCCCCTGATACCCGCTACTTCAGATTCGCAGGCCTCTACTGAGATCCATTCGGAATCCGGTATGCCACAAGATTCTTCAACTGCATTACCTGTGGATGTCTCTACTTTGGATGGGTCCGGAGCCGCTGTGCAGGCACCGGCTTCTGAGGGTTTATTCAGGCCTACTAACTTGCATATTAAACCGATGCCATCTTCTTCTTCTAGGCCTAAAACTCGATCCATGCCTAGAAAACCGATGCCCAGACCACATGGTCAGGCCTTTATGCCTAAAAAACAAATGATAAAAATGGCTGAAGACCTTATTACTCTAATCAGGGGAAGCCACCCTTCCCCCTCTAAGAAACCTAGGACTAACTTTGCTTGTGATGCTTCTGATCAGGACTCTGAAATTTCTATTTCCTCTGATGACCAGGATTTACCCATATCTACCTATGAGAATTCTGATGCAGAAGACTCTATTCCTTCTGCTTCCCCTCCAGAGGATTTCTCTTTGGGTGAAACTTTGCATACTCTTAGGGAGCATTTTTGCTGGGAAAGCCAGGATTACTCTGACTCTAAAAAGAGGCTAAGGGATTTCTTACTCCTGCCACAACACAGGCCTTTAGCTATCCCCCCTGTACTGGACATTGTTGATGATGCCTTTGTGGAATCTAGCTTGACTCCTGACTCTTTACCTCCTGCTCCCAGAAAACCTGATAGATATTACAGGGTTCCTGACTCTCACAACTTCCTCTCTAAAATTCCTACTGCGGATCCTGAGACCATTTCACAGGGACCCAAGGGCATTAAGGCTACTACTGCCAAAAACTCCTACCCCCTCTGATAGAGATTCCAGGGCGCTGGATAGATGGGGTAAGAAGGTATACACTTCTGCAACCTTGGCCGTTAGGGCCTTAAACTGCCCGTTTCATATGTTAAAGTATCAGTAGCATATTCTTGGATTTCTTAAACAGAAATGATGTTGATTCCTGACTCTGCTGAAAATAAAGATTCACAGGATTTAATGCATTCTGCTGAACAAGTTGGAAAACATGCTTTGCAAAGTGTGTTTATTTACTAAAGGCATCTTGCAGGGCTGCTGTCACTGGGTCTGTACTTAGCATGCATGCTTGGCTTAAGGAACAATCTTTGCCAGATCATGTTAAAGCTAAATTGCTGGATGATCCCTTAAACCAAGACCGTCTGGCAACAAAGCAGAAGAAGTACTTACAAAGATGGAGGAAAAAGCTAAATTTATGCAAACTGTTAAATATTTTCTGCAAGTACAGCCTCCCAGATTTTGTAGGCATTGGCCCAATAAAAATTGGTCCTTTCCTGCCTCTTCCAGGCCTTCTCAGTCCAAATCCAGAACCAGCAGAACACACAGGCTTCAGTCCCAAGGTATTCACAGAACTAAGCAGTGGGAGGCTCCCACTTCCAAAGCAGGGAGTGGTAAGACTCTCCCCTATGGTAAACTTTCTCAATGACTTAACTTTAAATCTTCCAAGCCCTGCACAACTGACTGCTCCTTTAGAGGGAAAGATTGCCCTGCAGACAAAAAATTGGGAACTCATTACCCAGGACAAATGGGTTTTAAATATAGTTTCCCAAGGATACAGATTCCACTTTCACTCCTTACCATCCCCAAACGGTCACTCCTTACCATCCCCAAACGGTTGGCCAGATCTACCCCCAAATCAGTGGGCAGAGGCTCAAAAGCAAATTCTCTCTCTCTCAAGCATCAGGGCTATTCAACCTGTTCCAGAAGAAGAAGAAAGGGGACAAGGTTTCTACTCAAGATGTTTTCCTGGTGCCCAGAAAAGACAACTCCTGGCATCCTATCCTGGACCTCTCTATCCTAAACACTTTATTGGTGATCCCAAAATTCAAGATGCTAACTCTTCACCAGCTGCTTCCTATGCTAGGCAAAGATGCCTGGTTGGCAACACTGGATTTAAAGGAAGCCTACCTGCACATCCCAATAAGGGAATCCTGCAAAAGGTACCTACACTTCAAAGCAGGCTCCATGCACTATCAGTTCTCTGCACTGCCCTTTGGCTTATCTACTGCGCCCAGGGAATTCACAAAGTGCCTAGCTCCAGTCATTGCATTTTGCAGGCAAAGAAATATCCAAATATGTCCATACCTGGACGATTGTGTAATTCAGGCAGAAAGCCAGGGCATACTGTAGAATCATCTGGCGTCTGTACAAAAATTGCCAACTTGTCTGGGGTATACCATAAACGAAAAGAAATCACATCTTGTACCCTACCAACAAATTGTATTCCTGGGAGCAAGCTTGAACACAACTTCCCAGATGGCTTTCCTCATGCCAGCGAAACAAGCTCATTTGACAATCTACTTCAAACTACTGGCCACAAAGACCCAGCTATCTGCAAGGAAAATACTGCAAGCTCTAGGGTTCATGGCCTCCTGCATTCTTCTGATTCCATATGCAAGATTGCATATGAGGAAACTACATTGGTATTTAAAAATCCTATGATGTCAACATTCTCAGGATCTAGAAGCAATGATTCCTCTTATACCTTGTCTACAGATAGAGTTCCTTTGGTGGGCAGAGGCCTGTCACCAAAACAAGGGACTGCCATTCACTCTACCCCCTGCCACCAAAACCCTAACCACAGACGTATCAGACTATGCATGGGGGCTCACTTGGCAAGGAAGTGCATTCAGGGCAAATGGAACCCAAGTCAAATGCACCTGCATATCAATCAAAAAGAAATGTTAGCTGTACAGAATGTTCCGAGAGCTTTCAAGGACCACATTCTTCCAGGGCAACTAATGGTAAAGATGGACAGCACCACTGTTATGTAGTACATAAACAAGCAGGGGGGAGCCCACTCGTACCCTCTCTGCAGACTAGCCATGGCTTTGTGGAACACAGCCTTGAGCTACCATGTGCACCTACAGGCTCAGTTCCTGCCAGGAAAATTAAATACACTGGCAGACGAACTAAGCAGAAATCTCATGGACCCACACGAGTGTAAACTGGAACCAAAGATATTCAACATGTTGAGAAGCAAATGGGGGAGCCCAGATATAGACCTGTTTGCCACCCCCCCAGAACTACCAGTTGGAAAAATTATGCACAAGGACTCCCCACAAACAAGCTTGGAAAGTGGATTCCCTGTCCTTCACCTGGAAAGACCTATCAGTTTATGCCTTTCTCCCTCTGCCTCTCCTCTCCAAGGTACTAATAAAGGTCAAACAGGACAAACCAAGGACAATACTGATTGCACCAGACTGGCCACACCAACACTGGTACTGCCTTCTGCGCAGTGTGTCACTGCTGGTACCATGGCACCTGGCTCAGACCCCTGCCGTCCCAGCAGGAGGGCCAGATTCTGCAGCCACAGCTTCAAACCCTGAACCTGGCAGCCTGGCTAATTACCTGATCTCTCTGTTACCATGTGTTGGATGTCATTCTGGAGGCAAGGAGGCCTAGTACTAGAAAATCCTATGCTGAAAAATGGAAAAGATTCTGTTCCTGGAACCAAACTCGGGGGATGGGCACAGCAGCACCCAATTTACCTCAGATTCTTCAATACTTAACTGAGATGCTTCACAAGGGCCTTTCCTTTTCTTCCATCAAAATTCATATTTCAGCCATTTCAGCTCATTACAACACAGAACCACCCATCTTCTCTCACCAACTGCTGAAGCAGTTCCTCAGAGGGGCCAAAGACCACCAAGGAGTGCCCCTACTCCAGCCTGGGACCTTAACTTTGTATTGGAAAAACTCACTCTACCTCCTTTTGAGCCAGCTGCAAATGCAGAGTTGAAATTCCTTTCTTGGAAAACGGCCTTTTTTTAAGCCATCACTTCAGCAAGAAGGATGTTGAATTACAGGCCCTCATGGCAGTGGAGCCTTTTATAATTTTTCATGGGGACAGGGTGTCCCTCAGGACCATTCCCTCCTTCATGCCTAAGGTGGTATCCAGTGTGGCCCTTAATCTGTCCATTCATTTGCCAACCTTTAATCCACAGAACAAAGGGGAACGAATACTGCACTCCTTAGATGTGCACAGACAACTTAGATTTTATTTGGGCAGGACTAAACCTCTCAGAAAATCTGAACAGCTGCTGGTTGCATTTGCTGCAGGGGCAGAGGGGAAGGGCATTTCAAAGCAAACCATTTCTAAATGGAAAGGCCATTGCATTCATGTCTGATATAAGCACCATGGAAAACCTACCCCACAGGGGATTAGACCTCATTCAACCTGGGCTGCATCTACCTATACAGCCTTTCTCAGAGGTGTCCCTACCAGGGATATCTTTAGAAGCTGCTACATGGAGTTCTGTACATACCTTCACCAAGTATTACCATTTGCAAATTTTCTCTAAATCCAGAGCTGACTTTGCCACTGCAGTCTTGCAGGGCATTATAGCTGGTCCTAATGCCATCTAATTTCCTCCTCCCATACTTAGCTTTGGGAATCTACCCAAATGTGATGACTGCAACAGTGAAACACGAAGAACATAGTACAGTTGTGTACACTTACCATAAATGTAGATGTTAGAGTGTATTCACTGTTGCAGTCCTAGTTACCCTCCCTTCAGCCCCCTTTCTTCTATCGACTATACCTCTATTCTTGCTTACTATGCTTTTTGGTGTATTTGCTTTTTTGTTGGAGGTGTAACCTTGTATATATAATTGCTTCCCATTATGGGGGCACCTGACATCTGAGGCAAGCAAAAACTGATGCAGTGGCATTGGCTGCATGCTTTATACCCATGACTACCTGACATCTGAGGCAAGAAAAACTGATGTAGTGGCATTGGCTGCATGCTTTATACCCATGACTACCTGACGTCCTGGAAGATGAGAGCAACTGACGCAGGACCCAAGACTTTGATAATAAGGCCGACTGAGGGCTACTGCAAGCAGATAACCCAAATGTGATGACTGCAACAGTGAATACACTCGAACATCTACATTTATGGTAAGTGTACACAACTGTACTTTTTTTTTTCTGCATATTAAGTTGTCTGTAGAGAGCTAGTTCCAGAATACAGAAAAAGTTTGATTGCAGTTTGTGTAATGTTGAAGCTATTTTTTGTAAGGTGGTCAGTGCCATGTCATTTGCATGCAGCAAAAGATTTATATGGAGTAGATCTATGGGGAGGTCATTAATTAATAAATAATGCAAAGAGCAGGGAGAGCAAGTACAATCTCTTTATGAGCCCCTTCTAATAGGGAGTCTGTGAATGAGTATGAGCTGTTAGTAAGATTATTTTTTGAACCATGTGTATTTTTTTAGGAGAAGACATAATTATGGAGTTTTGGTAAAAAAAAAAAAATGTCATGCTTTGTATTGTTAAAAGTCTTCTAGCTTGAGAAAAATGGCATCAGGCTCCATTCCACATGGTTAGTAATTTGGACTGCAAGTGTCTAGATAGCTGTAATGCTGTTTTGATTGAAAACCACATTATGCTGAGAGCGCATTAAATGTTTGCATGGAGTCAGTAATTTGATTTTTCAAATTAGTATTTGTTTGAAAAGAACTGATAATCTTTTAGAGAAGTAGGATGCTTGACCTTCGGTCATGGGGAGATGCGAGAGCATAGTTGATGTGTACAACAGTATTAGTAGGCAGACAAATTTGTAGACGAATGGGTTTGAAACTTTGATGAAACGTTTTTTTAACATGAAAACGCTCACTGTTTTTATCTGGGTCTATTAAATTGCTAGTGTGCTTGAATATCTGCTGTGGTGCTGCTCCTTTGTGTGTGTATTGTGGAGATTGTCTTATTTCTAAGGGGCACCTTATTCAGGACTGTTGTGTTTTCTATTCATGAATGAGATTGGTTTGCTGAGGTATTAGAGCCATAGCAGAGAAAATTTGGATCAGGAAACTGGGTTTTGTATGTGTAGCCTATTTTCTCAAGCAGTTGTCTGGCTAAAATGGCTTTGAAGTAAACTGGTTTATAAGTTGGTGGAAAAGGGTGTTTGGAGTTAGAAAATGTAAGCTATGTGTAGGACTGAAAAGTTTTGTTGGAAGGGAGCATGGTTGCAACAAAACTTGTTTCATGCATTCATGGTTCAGTGCTGTGGATGCATTATTTAGTCTAGGAAAGATATGCGAGCTTGTATGTTTTTGTATTCTTTCAGAATAGTTTGGGATGTGCTGGAATGGGATATGGGAAGAAGCTGGTCTTAAGCAGCATCCTGCCTTCACTAAGAATGATCCCACAAATCAAACAAATCAATCAGTGCAATCTGCCTTATGTGGCTCCCTAGATCTAATTAGCAAAGGCCTTTACCACTGTTCAACAGTCTGGCAGCATTGAAAACTTCACCCGCCTGGATATTAAACCCTGCGTATCTTATTGGATAGTGAGCTGGTTCACTGACAGAACAGATGCAGTAACAGTGGCACACTTTTCAAGACTTGTCATTAGTAGCATCCCACAGAACTCTGTCCAGACATTTAACTTTTTAATTCGTTCTTCGGTTACCTGCGTAATCAAAAGTAGAGTTGTGGGGGAGCCACAGTGTTTTCAGACATTCATTGGGCAAAAAGTATAGGTTGTTGTGAAAGGGATATCAGCCCATTATAGGACACTGTAGTGTGCACAAACAGATGTGTCTTCACACCTGCATGTCTACATCTGTGTGAACATGTAGGACTGCATGTCTACATCTGTGTGAACATGTAGGACTGCAAGGCGCACACACATGCAGATGCATACACAGATGCAGACATGCATGCACTCTGATGTGGTGCGCGCGCACACACACACACACACACACACACACACACACACACACACACACACACACACACACACACACTGTCTCAGTCTTTGCAGCACACAAACCTATGGGCAATTTAGAGGCTTGCTAGCTCATTGATGGCATATTCTCTGGTGAAAACTGCACACCCATTCTGTGTGTATGTATGAATTACGTAGTCATATGTAGTCATATGTACGCAGAACCTCTGAAGTCAAATTGCTTGTATTTTTTTTTTTCTTTTTATCTGTGTATAATCTTTTGTATGTACCTGTGTATGTATGAATTCAATCGTATTTGGCTCGAACCTCTGAAGTTAACTTGCCCGTACAATTTATTTTAATTGTTCAAGATTGTTACATGTACTGGAATTTTTCTTCCTGGGCCTCCACTAAAAATGGGCTGTCATGGTCCAGTGGACTATCCTGATAATCAAATGCCAATAAATAAATAAATACTACAGAATAAGATTCCAGGTTAAGGGCTAGGTGTGTTATTGCCATGTTGTAGGGCTTATAACCTCCCCTACCAATCCTATCATCTTCCACTCCTTGTGATTTCTTGGAGTTGTTGCAAAAGTCATCATTTCTGCAATAGTGAAATTTATGGACAACCTAATACAATTGTGCACGAATAATAATAGTACATGTATGAGTAAATCACTGTTGCAGTATTGTTTCTCTCCCACATTCCCTCTTCTTTTACTTTGGTATTACCCCTTCTAATTTCTTCTCTAAGTTGTAGACCTGCTAAAATCTGGATAGACTTTGGGAATCCAATTTCTCCAAGTCCCTTCCTCAGAAATGGTGCACCATCACGAGTGGGATTCTTTGGATCATGTCTAGGAGTAGGAAAGTGGGTATCTTGCTAATTTCCTGGTCCCGGGAGGTCTGCTCTCTGGAATCTATTTCTCCATAGTGGAAGCAAAAAATAAAGGTCTGTAGCTGACTAACTATGCTGACTATTGCAAACTGGGAGCAGTCATAGAATTTCCAACTGATGTCAACATCCTACAAGAGGTCTTATACAAACAAGTGATTGGTGGCAAAGTCATGGCCATAAACTCGGTGCAAAAAGTGCATTATCCTTTTTGGTAAGAGCGATGTTCCTGCTTACCACATCGATAGAAACACCCTAAGCATGCACTTAGTGGTGAGACCTGGGCCCCCAGGTTGACAAGCAACCTTACCTTTTGATCACCAAGTCTTCACAGTGGTAAAAAGGGCATTCTGTATTGCTCATCTCATAAGTCATGGCATTGCCTCCAGAAAAAAAATGATAACCTCCTGTACCTGTTTCTCATCAGGCCAGTAATTAACTACAACGCCCCTTTTGGTATGTACCTTTCCCACCACCTGTAGCAATTGGCGAGACCACAAAGGTTCCTCACAAGGAGAATTCAAGGTATTCAGAATCTTTCCTATATGGATAGGCTGAAATCACTGTCACTTTATTCTGTGTCATAGAAACTACTCCGAGGCGATCTCTGCCTTGCTTATAAGGCAGTCTCTTGACTCTGCTTTATTGGAAATGTTGCATATCCACAAGTCTAATGGCTCACTGGTTACTCGCTTTAAAGACCTTGAACTAGTATGCGACATTTAATAGAACTTCACTGTCAACTATTGGCAAAAACCAATAAATGCCAGGAACAAAAATGCAACGAACTCCGCTGTATAGTACAATAAAGGCTGTCCTCCACTTAATATATTCCAAAAATAAGCACACTGGGTGTAAACGAATACACTTTATTCACAAAATAGAAACATACAGATTGAGCGTGCTTTCATCTCATCAGCTGAGACTTCTTCAGAATCAACCGTTACCAAAAATCTCATTGTTTAAATAACCTTCCACAGTACTCGGTTGCCATAGCAAATAATGAATACCACCTACATGAGCTGATTTATAAATGGCTATTGCTATACAATTCATTTCTCATATAACTTCTGTGCAATATGTATGCAACAACATTATAAATGAATAAATAAAATAAAATAACTCAGTTGTCAAAAGCTAGTTGAACTATCATAAATGTAAGTATGTAAAATACACCTACCAACATACAAAATACATATAAATCCTATAAAAGTCCCATGTAAAAATAATGATACAAAATACTGTATCTAAAAAGTCTGAATGTAATACCAATAAATAGGCTAATGTAATAATACAATTATAATGAGACATGAAAAAATGTATATATGATTCTAAACATCTTAATGTACACTCTCATAGACCAGTGAAATATATATGAACATATAATATATTCATATAAATATCACATCTGGTGTGAAATGAAGAAAGTGAATTGAAGAGACAAAGTATATTCAACCCACCTTTGCAACAGGACATCCATAATTTTGAAATGTGTACACTTAGGATAGTTAGGGAATATGAGAAGAGAAATAAGTTTAAAAACAATCTCACTGAGGAAGAAAGTGGAATTTTGCAACAACTAAATAACAATGGTAAGGGGGGAGGTGTGGTTCTCATGGATTGTTGGGACTACACTAGGAGGATGCTGGAAATCCTGGATATGGATAGAAGATATCGTATTATATCTAGAAATTAATTAAACATATTGTATAAGAGAATAGACCTAATATTAGAGGACAATTTATTGCAGGGACTTATTGATGTAGATCTATTTAACTTTCTTAAAGTATCTAAACCAGTCATACCGGAGATTTTTGGAATCCCAAAAATACATAACCAAATTGTAGAGCCTCCCATGAGGCCAATAGTTACATCAAAGGGATCTAAAACCCAGCCCCTAGCCATATATGTGGATACCAAACTTAAAAATTGTCATTTGAAATGTCCACATATTTTAATAGACTCGTGGGATTTTCTGAGGAAATTTGGCTATCCCATTTCAAGAGAGTTTTTTGTTCCTAACTATTGATGTAAAAGATTTATTTTCAGTAATTCCTCATATGGATGGTCTGAAATGGTTTGAAAAGATGCTTATTGAATTTCACATGCTGAACCCTGATGAATTTAAACTTGTGCTTGAGAGCATGGAATTGGTCCTGAAATATAATTTCATTTATTTTTCAGGGGGACATTTACCATCAACTGGACGGGGTAGCAATGGGTTCAGCATGTGCTCCTACTTATGCTAATATAATAATGTTATGTTGGGAACAAACATATGTTTTTGGGTCAAAATTTCAACAATATATTGTGAGATATTTTCGGTTCCTGGACAATATTTTTATTGTCTGGGATGGGACATATGAATTAATCAATTTATGGAATTTTTGAATAATAGTACAAATTTCTTACAATTTACTTTTGATTGTGACAGGGACGAAATGCACTATTTAGATAAGATAAATAAGGACTATGCTAGAAAAATATACAAATCCAATCTCTTTAGGAAGGAATGTTTTTCTAATTCCTACCTACATTATCATAGTGACCATCCCTATCACCTCAAAAGGAATATTGTGAAGGGACAGATGATTAGGGTCTCGAGAATGACATCAGATTTCACTGACTTCACTAGAGAGGTTGAATTTGTCCATAGTATGTTTAAAGGAGTACAACAGGTTTCTCTAATGTATTCCTCAACTTCACAGCCCTTTTGCTCCCTATTTACATTGTCCTCTGTAAAGCAACAACAATAGAGCATTTACAACTTTTATAATTCCCCTTACTTCTGTAACAGAAGCCATCTTTCTCATACTGTGATGGTTTCACTTACAAAATGATTCTCTCACGTTTGAATAAAGCTTGCTGGAGTCTCCCAATTACTGACATCATCGAGGCCAGGCAGTGCAGGTACTTTTTTTTTTTTTAATCAGTTCCCTCCCCCAAAGCGACATCACCACGGCCGTCATCTGATTCTAACTAAAATAATAAAACCCACCCTTTCTGTGATGTCATGGCTCCCTTGCCCTTCCCCCAGCCTGAGTGCTCAAATACAAGTGCAGGAGGTAGGGTATTTCTTTTTAGCATTGTGTTTCCAGTACACTGTATTTCCCTGTTGGAACCTTGTGTGAGTCTTTTTGCATCTGCTTCCCTTGTGGATTTATACTGGTGAGTATGACATTTTTTGTAGAAATACATTGTTTGACAGCAAAGTATCAGTATCTCTTTAATGTGGCATCTTCATTTCTCCTGGCTTTTAAGTCGCTGTGCTGCATAAATTCACACGTGCATTCAAAAATGTTTAAACATTGCCTGTTTGGGTCCTCCTAACCAAACAACTGTTGTGGATACATGTATGCACTTGGTATTGAACTGTGGCGCTTTAGTACTGTACTTTTTTATATTTATTTGCCTTTGCTGCAGCATTCCAGTTCCACGTGGTGTTGGTTGCTAGTGGCAATTATTACTATAAAGTTGTCTTCTTTCTGAAGTTATTTTCTCTAACTTTCCTAAAGAGCAGTACCATTGACTACCTTAAAGATTTCCTGTTCAATATGGGTAGTGGTTGTGCCATCTTGTAATCTGTTCAGTGCGAAGGTGTAATGAAAAAACTTGCTGTCTGTTGCATTTCAATATGTTCATTTTATTCAGTAGTAGTGTAGTAACACCGATGTTTGGAAACACAGACATTTGGTATGCATACTTGTACATTCTGCATGGCAAATGATGCTTAGGTGGTATATCGCTTGCATACGTCTCTGTTGTATTTGCACCAGATACTGCTACTGTGCCATGCGGGAATAGAAAGATTAAACCATTACCCTGGTATCAGAGGTGGCAGTGCAACATATTCATAGTGGCTTAACATGAGAGTAGCTCTAAGCAAGCACCATGTGAAACCTGAACAAGCACCTAGAATTATTCAGTGCAGCTTCCATGCCTTAAGTCTGAAAATGAATTCACATACTCACATGAACAGGAGTAGCTGCATATTGGTGACTAAAGGTGTTATGGGCATGCCGGGTGGTTACTACACTGCAAAATTGGTATGTAATGGTGGAGATATTTGGAAGGCATAAGCAAACACACCAGTATATTAAAGCCATAGCACCAATGGAACTGGAGGCTGGCAAATATATTTAGTAAGGGATTTTGTCCATGCACAAATATTTCAACAGTGATTCTTTGCAGTGGCATCCATTATCCGTTTCAAGGTAAATTAACCTTGATGTCCTTTATTTAAAAAAAAAAACAATAAAAAATTTACTTTGTTATAAGTGACTTCTGGACACAAGAAAAAGGAAAATATAGCAATGTGGTTTGTATGTACAAAGACAAATCCAGGGACACTGCAAAAGGTTTTTTTTTGCAAACCAACCAGTGGAGTAAAAACATATGTAGGGAAACACTGCATACCAACACACTTTACACATGTAAATCTCAATTTTTAACAAGGTGGAAGTATGAAGGGATACCTTAACACTTAAATTAATAAAGATCTAAACTGGTTAATAGTATAAATGTTTTATTCTTTAGCTCCTTGGTGCAAGACCTTACAGGAGTTGCTATATAAACTGGATGTGAATGCAGTCAAGTAATGGCTGCAGTGCAGGAAAAAAATGTCCCCCTCTAACAAAGGAAATGCTAGAGCAAAGATTAAATTACATGAATCAAGCACCCTGCTGTGATCTGCCAATCAATGGAATTACCAGGTCAAATTACCTTCAGGACTTTGACAGCTAGGGAAGCTAGGTGTTACGGGGGAAGGGAGGAGTAAATGGACTGGAATTCATTGTCTCACAAATTAGTGCCATTTAAACTAAATTAGAAAAAAGGCAGGAGTAAACAGTACTTTGTGTTCTGTGATATTTGCACTGTTTCTGTTTTAAGTAGTCATTCAGCAGCAGGGAATGTTACTTACACTGTTCTATTTTACTCAGTACTTTGTACGCATGCAACATCTATGAAATGACAGGAGCTTTAGGCAAATGGAGGCCTGTATGATGTAACATTTTTGAGCCAAACAATGATTTCTGGGATACTGAATGGCAACCTGATTTATCCAAACCACTTCAATATGCCAGCCTCCAGGTGGTCAGAGTCTGGAATTACATATAAAAATATTTAAAATCCTGTAAATAATCCCAGAGTGCTGTTAAAGTGTAGGAAACATCATGCCATGATGTTTTAAACATGTTTTTTGAGTCTGTGGGTGCGGTACTTCTTTAAGGAAAGAGGATATCCAGATAAGATAATTCGGAACATTAAAAAAGAAATTGTAAAGAAACGCGACACAAATTATGGTCCATTAATGGTAAATGGAGAGACGACTAATACTATACAAAATACTATTGGTGCATTTAAAAAGACAAGTATAGAGGGGGATACTAACATGAGTGACTATACAGACAAAGATAGGTTGATATCAGGTTTAGAAATTCCTCGGTTGGTTTTAACCTACTATTCCGATGTAGGATGGATGAAGAAATGTATTGGTGGAATTTGGAATATGTTCAGTGGAATACCCAGTAGAATAAATATTTTTCAGCAACCTCTTAAATATAGTTTTAGGAGAAACATGAATCTAGAAAATATCTTGGAGAGAAAGAGAGGTGAGAGAAATGAAGGGGCACAAGTAAAGGTAGGTACACACAAATGTGGTAGATGTGCACAATGCCCATTCATAGCGGGAGAAAAGAAACTCAAGATTCCTAGTATTAGGTTTAAATTGAAGAGTTATAAATACTCCAGTTGTTACACAAAAGGGGTAGTTTACTTAGCATATTGTAAGACATGTTGGGCATACTATGTGGGTAAAACCGAAAGGAATTTGAGAATTCGTATATATGAACATGTGAGGGATATCAATAAAAAGAACGAAAATAATGCACTTTATAGGCATACACTAAGATGCAAGAACATGAATATAAAATTTTGGATATTGGAAGAGGTTAAACAGAAAGATAGGAGTGGTGACTGAGAGACATTCCTGGAATATCGGGAAATTATATGGCAGATTAGATTAGATTCTTGTTCCCATCCAGGTATGAATGATCATATTTCTATAAAACCAGCTTTGAAGTTACTGTCATTGAATCCCAAGAGAACAATATAAAGGAGAATATTGTTAACAATATTTTCCATTTTTTATCTTTATTTATTTATTCATTTTTTCATTAATAATAACATTTCACACCAGATGTGGTATTTATATGAATATATTATATGTTCATATATATTTCACTTGGCTATGAGAGTGTACATTAAGATGTTTAGAATCATATGTACATTTTTTCATGTCTCATTATAATTGTATTATTACATTAGCCTATTTATTGGTATTACATTCAGCCTTTTTAGATACAGTATTTTGTATCATTATTTTTACATGGGACTTTTATAGGATTTATATGTATCTTGTATGTTGGTAGGTGTATTTTACATACTTACATTTATGATAGTTCAACTAGCTTTTGACAACTGAGTTATTTATTTTATTTATTCATTTATAATGTTGTATACATATTGTACAGAAGTTATATGAGAAATGAATTGTATAGCAATACCTATTTATAAATCCGCTCATGTAAGTGGTATTCATTAATTGCAATGGCAACCAATTGAGTACTGTGGAAGTTTATTTAAACAATGAGATTTTTGGTAACGGTTGATGAGATGAAAGCGCACTCAATCTGTATGTTTTTATTTTGTAAATAAAAGTGTATTCGTTTACGCCCAGTGTGCCTATTTTTGGAATATATTAAGTGGAGGACAGCCTTTACTGTACTATACAGCGGAGTTCGTTGCATTTAATAGAACTTGCTGGAGGTACAGATTTGTTTCCCAGAGGTTACTGCACCTATGAAACAGACTTCCAATTCATGTCAAGCAGAGTACCTCTTTGGCCCTCTTCAAGCACAATCTGGACGATTGGGTGGATAAATTTAAATTCATCCTAAGGTTCCACCTGTCTCTCTCTTGGACAGGAGCAATAGGTGCTGATCATGGAAACAAGGGCAGAACTTGTCTAGACTTGTAAGCGCCCTAGGGCCATTCACCTAATCACTTCCTATGATCCTAAAGGTGGCATGGCAGATGAGATTTTTATAGGGAATGCACTGACATTCTGTAGGGCTAAGATTTATTTGGCTAGGAGGAGGGAAAGATGCTAAGGTCTGGAAGTTGTCAGATGTTTGGGTGATGTTCTTTGTGTTTCACTGTTGCAGTCATTACACTTGGGTTATCCTGCTGGCAGGCTACCCTCAGTCGGCCTGAATTCCAAAGTCTAGGTCCAGCGTCTGTTGCTGTCGCCTCTTTCCTGACGTCAGTGCGCCAGGGGTATAAAAGATGTAGCCAATGCCATTTTCTTCAGTCTTTTTTGCCGTGCGGTGCCTGAAGCATAAGCAGTTCACAAGTGCAGGTCGGCCCACTCCTGAGATTTTCGTGTTCGAATTTCAGATCAGAAGTCTTCATTAAAAGCTAAGTACCCCGTTGGGGAAACTTTTTGTACCCCGTTGGGGAAACTTTTTTCTTGCTCCAGACCAATGTCAGAAAAAGTTAATAATTGTATTTCTTGTGGGAAGCAAATACCTCATAAGGACTTTCATTTTTACTGTATTCCTTGCCTAGGCCCTGACCACGACATTGCTAGTTGTCGGTTTTGTGCTAGATTTAACCAACGCACTATTCAGCGTCGGTACGATTGTGCATTACACTATTTTGGCAGAAGATTTACTTATACCATGTCATCGGATAGCCATCCGACTACTGGAATTCACAAGAAATGCAAAGAAAAAGAGAAGGACAGGCATCCGAGGTCCAAAACTGATGCGTCTTCTAAGCCAGTCGCCGGTTCAGCGGTTCTCAGTGAGGCGCCTTCGCAGCCCCTGACGCCCGCTACTTTAGTCCCGCAGGCCACTACCGACTCCCACATGGAGTTGTCTAGGCCACTGGAAGGTCAAAGTATTGGACCTTCGGAGACTATTCCTTCAGATGGGTCCGGAGCCGCTGAGCAGGCATCGGCTTCTGAGGGTGTTTTCAGACCAACTCAGTTATACATTAAAACCACTTCAGCTTCAAAGGCAAAGACTAAAGCACCCTTAAAGACAAAGAAACAAGTACAACAGCCTCATGGACAGGCCTCCATGCCCAAAAAACAGATGCTCAAAATGGCCGAAGACTTAATTACTTTGATCAGGGGTCCCCATCCCCCTCCTGATAAAAGGCCTAGGCAAGAGACAGAATATGAATCTTCAGATCAGGTTTCCATTTCATCTGATTCCTCTTCTGATCAGGAACACTCTCTTCCGCCCTATGAGGATTCTGATGCTGAAGAATCTATCCCTTCAGCTTCTCCTCCTGAAGATTACTCTTTTGGGGAAACCTTGCATGCCATGAGGGAGCATTTCCACTGGGAGAGCCAAGATTTTTCAGAATCTAAGAAAAGGCTCAGAGACTTCCTTTTATTACCACAACACAGCCCCCTAGCTATTCCACCTGTGTTAGACATTGTTGATGATATATTTTCAGAGTCCAGTCTGACCCCTGACTCCTTACCTCCAGCTCCTGTTAAGCCGGACAGGTACTACAAGGTCCCTGACTCTCATAAATTCCTCTTCAAAAACCCTGCTGCTGACCCAGAAACCATCTCTCAGGGTCCCAAAGGGGTCAAGGCTTCCACTGCAAAAAACCTTACCCCCTCTGACAAGGATTCTTGGGCATTGGACAGATGGGGAAAAACGATTTACACTTCCTCTGCCTTGGCTATAAGGGCTTTAAATTGTTAGATGTCCTTCAAGGATGCATCTGCAGTCCTAACAAATGGGTTGTCCTGTCGTCAGGCAGCCCTTCGGTCGGCCGGATTCCAAAGTCTGGGTCTGGCCTCGGCTGGTGTCGCACTTCACCCGACGTCATCTCTGCTGGTCTTCGGGTATAAAGGCATCAGCCGACGCCATTTTCCTCAGTCTTTCTTGCCGGCGTGGCGAAGCAGAAGCTGTTCGCAAGTGCCGGTCAGTCAGATCCAGAGATTACTACTACCGAATACTACTTCGAAGACTTCTAAAAAGCTAAGTACCCCATTGGGGACTCTTTCTTGCCTCAGCCGATGTCAGAAAAAGTGAATAACTGTTTAACTTGTGGGAAACAAATACCTCATAAAGATTTCCACTCTTACTGCTTACCTTGTTTAGGCCCAGACCACAACGTAGCAGCCTGTTTAGCCTGTGCTTCTTTCAACCGACGAACGCTTCGACTCTCATAAATTCCTCTTCAAAAACCCTGCTGCTGACCCAGAAACCATCTCTCAGGGTCCCAAAGGGGTCAAGGCTTCCACTGCAAAAAAACCTTACCCCCTCTGACAAGGATTCTAGGGCATTGGACAGATGGGGAAAAACGATTTACACTTCCGCTGCCTTGGCTATAAGGACTTTAAATTGTTAGTTTCATATGCTCAAATATCAGCAATATATTATGTCACTGCTTAAACAGAAAATGTTGACTAATTCTGAATGTGCAGAAAACAAAGAAATGCAGGATTTATTGCATGCAACTGAACAAGTTGTAAAGCATACTTTGCAATATGGTTTTGATTCTTTGGAGGCCTCCTGCAGAGCCGCTGTTACGGGTTCTGTCATCAGGAGGCATGCTTGGTTAAAGGAACAAAGTCTGCCTGATCATGTTAAAGCAAAATTATTAGATGCCCCATTATAGCATGACACTTTTTTGGTGTTAAAGCAGAAGAGGTGTTAAAGAAAATGGAGGACAAAGCTAAATATATGCAAACAGTTAAGGATTTCTTACAGGTTCAGCCTCCAATATTTAGCAGACACTGGCCTACAAAGAATTGATCCTTTCCAGTGTCAGACAGACCACAAAGGGGCAGATACAGATGCCCAAGAGGCAGATCCCAGCCCCAAGGCTCGTACAGCTCTAAACAATGGGGTGCTTCTACCTCCAAAAGTGGAGAAGACAAATCATAACCATACAGGAAACAGTCCCAATGACTTCCCCCTGCCTGCACGAAGCACTTATCTTCTGGCAGCACCTTTAAGGGGAAAACTAGCACTTTTTTCTCAAAACTGGCACATAATAACCCAGGACAAATGGGTCTTAGACATAGTGTCACAAGGCTACAAGTTTCACTTTCATACCCTGCCAAGGACAAACGGTTGGCCAGACCTGCCAAAACATTAATGGGCAGAGACACAAAAGCAAGTTTCATCCCTCATGGACACGAGGGCCATTCAACAAGTACCAGAGCAAGAGCAGGGACAAGGATTTTATTCAAGACTGTTTTTGGTACCAGGAAAGGACAAGACCTGGAGACCAATACTGGACCTATCTATTCTAAACACATTTCTGAATATACCAAAATTCAAAATGTTGACTCTACAGTAACTTCTGCCCATGCTGGGCAAGAAGGCTTGGCTGGTGACTTTAGACCTAAAAGAGGCATACCTGCATGTCCCAATCAGACCAACATGCAGAAGATACCTCAGATTCAAAGCTGGCTCAATGCACTACCAATTCTCTGCACTGTCCTTTGGCTTATCTACTGCGCCCAGGGTCTTCACAAAGTGCCTGGCACCAGTAATTGCATTCTGCAGACAAAGAGGAATACAAATATATCCTTACTTGGACGACTGCCTCATTCAAGCAGAGAACAAGGACATTCTACTACAGCATCTGGCATTTGTAAAGAGATTTCTAACAGGCCTAGGGTACACAGTCAATGAAAAGAAATCAAAACTAGTACCCTCTCAAGAGATAATATTCCTGGGTGCAAGCTTAAATACAACTGCCCAGATGGCTGATCTCACACCAGACAAACAAAGGCAACTGACTACCTATTTGAACCTGTTGGCAACAAAGGCCCAGTTATCTGCAAGAAAAATTCTGCAGGCTTTGGGCTTCATGGCATCCTGCATTCTACTAATTCCATATGCGAGACTGCATATGAGGAAACTTCAATGGTACCTAAAAAGTGTTTGGACCAACATTGCCACAGCCTGGAAACTATAATTACCCTCATTCCCTGCCTGCAAAAGGAGTTTCGTTGGTGGGCGAAGGCTTGTCACCAGAACAAGGGACAGCCATTCACTTTACCCGCAGCCAGGCAGACATTAACAATGGATGCATCAGATTATGCCTGGGGGGGCCCACATGGCAGGAAGATGTATTCAAGGAACATGGTCCGCAAACCAAATGCATCTACATATCAGTCAAAAAGAGATGCTAGTTGTCCAGAATGCCCTGACAGCCTTCAAGGACCCACTTCATCCAGGACAACTACTGATAAAGACAGACAACACCACAGTCATGTGGTATATAAAGAAGCAGGGAGGCACTCATTCTTACCCCCTTTGCAGACTAGCCATGACTCTGTGGGACACTGCTTTGACTTGCCAGGTACATCTGCAGGCACAATTCCTGCCAGGAAAGATAAATACTCTGGCAGACGAACTAAGCAGAAACCTCATGGATCCCCACGAGCGGAAATTGGATCCACAAGTCTTCAGCATGATAACAAGGAAATGGGGATGCCCGGATATAGATCTATTTGCCTCTCCTCACAACTAAAAAGATTCTGCACAAGGACTTATCACAGACAAGCATGGAAAGTGGACACCCTCTCTTTCAGCTGGAAAAGCTTAGCAGTATATGCCTTTCCTCCACTGCCTCCCCTCCCCAAGGTACTCCTAAAGGTCAGACAAGAGAAGCCAAAGATGATGCTGATTGCCCCAGACTGGCCCCGCCAGCACTGGTAACCAATCCTAAGGAACTTGTCTCAATGTCCGGCTTGGACCTTGCCTCAAATACTTCTACTATCCCAACAAAACAATCAGATCCTGCACAGCCAATTAAAGACCTTAAATATGACAGCATGGCGGATAATGTAGTAATACAAAACGCACCTCTCACTAAAGCTGTAATGGATGTCATTTTGGAGGCCAGAAGGCCTAGTACCAGAAAATCTTATGCTGGAAAATGGAAGAGATTCTGTGCTTGGAACCAAGCACAAGGAATTGACACAGCTGTACCAAATATTCCTCAGATTTTGCAATACTTAACTGAGATGCTGGACAAAGGCCTATCCTTTTCATCAATCAAAATTCATGCCTCTGCCATTTCGGCTCATTACAATACAGAGCCACCAATCTTTTCTCATCCCTTGTTAAGGCAGTATCTCAGAGGAGCCAAAAACTTAAGGCCCCCAAGGAGATCACCAATACCTGCATGGGACCTCAACTATGTTTTGGAAAAACTCACCCTGCCTCCTTTTGAGCCAGCAGTTACATCTGATATAAAGTTTTTATCTTGGAAAACAGCTCTGCTCCTAGCAATAACCTCTGCAAGATGAGTCTCAGAGCTACAGGCACTCATGGCTGTGGAACCTTTTATCATTTTTTATCCAGACAGGGTTTCTCTGAGGACAAACCCAACATTTATGCCTAAGGTAGTGTCCAGTGTGGCCCTTAACCAAATTATTCATCTGCCTACCTTTTATCCTAACCCACAGAATAAAGGGGAGAGAATTCTGGATTCTTTGGACATACACAGACAGCTACGCTTCTACCTGAACAGAACCAAAGCTTTCAGAAAGACAGAGCAACTACTAGTGGCATATGCTGCAGGATCACAAGGAAAGGCTATCTCAAAGCAGACTATCTCAAAGTGGATAGGCCACTGCATCAGTTTCTGCTATTCACAACATGGCAAGCCAGTGCCTAAGGGCATTAGGCCACATTCAACCAGAGCAGCAGCCACTTCAGCAGCCTTCCTCAGGGGAGTACCAGCCAAAGACATTTTAGAGGCTGTAACCTGGAGTTCAGTGCACACCTTTACAAAGCACTGTCATTTACCACTCTACTGTAATTCAAGGGCAGGTTTTGCCACTGCATTTCTGCAGGGCCTCATAGCCGCTCCTAATGCTATTTGGGATTCAACCCCAGTGTAATGACTGCAACAGTGAAACTTGAAGAACATAGTACAGTTGTGTACACTTACTAGACCTACCTAGTTGGCCTAGTGCATTCTCTGCATTGACCACTAGAGGGCGTCCCCTCCCCACTGTCACTACTTTTCCCTCACTTATTTCTTGCTTTACTCTGCCAATATCTTCATTCTTACTTTCCCATCCATATTATATATAGTATTCCTTACTTACCCTGCCACTACTTACTCTCCTCTAATCTTTGCTCCACTGATAGGCTCTCGATCCTCTCCTGGTTTCTTGCTCCGTTAAGCCTCTGGGCTCACTCCGCTCCCCTACCCTGCCCCCAAATCCCACCCGCCCCCAGTGCATCTAGCTATATCCCTCTTGTTTCCACACCCACATTTTCTCTACACCAATCACCCACCAACACCGTGTCACACCCCATCAGCCTATTATCCAATTTCAAACCACTCCCACAGGCACTACATTTCAATACATCCCACTTCTAACTCACTCACTCACCTACCTATCCTAATTACATCCAGCTCTACTCCCACATCTCTTTCTTTCTACACTACTTTAGCTAATTCCTTCATATCCCTTGCACTATACCATATATATTGACAATTACAACACTCAATACTAGTAACCTTCTCAACATGCCTACATACCCTTATTCCATCCTATGTCTTCTATCACTTTCTCTTAAACTATCATACCTGTATCACCTCACCCAACCTGTCATTTCTTACCATCCACAACTTTACCACACAACCTACCACCTGAATACCCCACTCCCACAATCACACTATCCCATCTCTCCCCATCTTCACCCAATAACACAGCTCCTCACCTTCTCATTTAAACTCCTCACCCCTCAGAAATACTCTATCCCCACAACAAATAAACACCCCTTAATCATTTCAGATGACCCAAACCATCTTAATACTCTAATCAACTATCTTTCAAACCCCATCTTCCATCTCTTTATCTGCCTTTTATCTGGTGATGTCCATCCTAACCCCGGCCCCTCCTCCTCCTCCCCACACAAGCCTATATACTTTACTTCTCTAAACTCACAAAGTATAGTGAATAAAGTCCCCACCCTCCACGCATGGCTCACACATAACAAACCTGATATACTATCTATTTCAGAAACTTGGTTAAAGCCCTCCATAAAAGATTCTGAAATAACTCCACCCAGCTACTCAATCATTAGAAAAGACAGGACCCAAAAGAAAGGCGGTGGAGTTGCCCTCCTTTATTCCTCTTCCTTGCTAGTTACCCCATATAACAAACCTACCCCAACATTTAACAATACTGAATTACTCCTCTCTCTCCTCCAAATTAATAAACACAAATACATTTGCCTAGCATCCTCTACATTCCTCCAGGGACAATATTTCTACACTTGAAAACATCCTCTCCTGGCTCTCTGATAATATTAACAATGAAACCATAATTCTTGGAGATGTCAATATTAACTGGGCCTCCATCCAGTCTCCAACCAACCCTCTTAACATCAATCTATACAACTTCTCCCAGCTAATCAACACCATAACTCACCCTTCTAAAGACCCCTCCAGTGGCACCATCCTTGACTGGGTTCTAGTGTCACACCCCACTATTTTACAAGCAGCGGTACTCTTCCCGACCCTCTTGGTGATCACCTGCCCACTTTCACCCACCGACTCCCCTGCATCTCTAATCGCACCCACAACTACATCACTACCCGCAATGACAAATACTTTAACCCTTCAATTTTCATTGATTCCCTGAAAACTATTAATTGGAACAATTTAAAACACTGCCCTAGAAGAAGCTGTTGCCCATTTTAACTCCACATTTCTAGGAATACTTGATTCCCAAGCCCCTCTAAGAACAAAAAGAATAAAAACTAACTCAGCCCCCTGGCTAACCAAAACTACTCTCTCTACCATGAGGCTTAGCGACAAAGCCTGGGGACTCTATCTGAGAAACAAGACACCAGACAAACATATTGCATATAAAACCCTTCGTAATAAAGTAAAAAAGCTAATAATCTCCGATAGACAAACATACTTCCTCACACTCCAGAACAACAATAAAACCAACCCCCAAAGATTCTGGAAGGGAATTTCCACCCTCCTCAACCCCAGCAAACCACCCACCCCTACCCCAGACCCAAACATCCAAGACCTAGACTTGGCTATTCAGTTTAACTCCTTTTTCATCGACTCTATTAGTAAACTCACCTCTTCCTTCTCATCCTCCCCCCCACCATCCAACACACCCCCTCCTCCTATCACAATCAACCCTACCCCCATCTCCACTTCACATGACCCATCTTCCACCTCTTCCACTACTATTACTTCCCCATCAACTGAACCCTCCTCAAACTCGCCATCTCCACTTCCCTCTCTTTTCACTTTAAAACCTGTATCTACTACCACTATTAAGAAACTCCTCCAGAAATTAAAGCCATGTACTAATGCCCCTGATAACATTCCCTCTTATTTCCTACACATAGCTGCAGATGCCATTGCCTATCCCATTAGCATTCTAATAAACCGTTCCATCCAAGAATGCACCGTGCCTCCATTGTGGAAGCAAGCATTCATTATCCCCCTTCATAAAGGAGGCAACAACTGCAACATCAATAATTTTCGTCCTATTGCTATTCTATCCCCCATTTCAAAACTTCTGGAAAAGTGTGTTCACCTCCAACTCTTGCCACATCTCTTAGATAACCTGCTAACCCCTACTCAACATGGATTCAGGCCAAACCATAGTACCATGACTGCCCTCTTATCCTTTCTTGAGACTGTCAATAATGCACGTGATACTGGACACATTGTCTCTACCCTACTTCTTGACCTATCCAAGGCCTTTGACACCATCTCACACAATCTGCTTTTAACTAAACTATCAAAACTCAACCTCTCTCCCTCTTCCATAAATTGGTTTTCTAGCTATCTGTCAAATAGACACCAAGCAGTTAGATGGAAGAAGGCTACTTCCCCATTCCTTAGCACCCCACTGGTGTTCCCCAAGGATCTATTCTGGGCCCCCTCCTCTTCAATATATTTGTCAATGACTTTCATCAATCTATCCCTTTTGCAAACATCATTCAATATGCAGATGACTCCACCATTATCTGCTCTGCCATCTCCCCCTCACTGCTCCAAAAACTTACTCAGCAAGCCTTTTCAATAACTGAACACTGGATGAAAATAAACCACTTAGCACTCAATGCCTCCAAAACAAAACTTATGGTTTTCACCCTTCCAAAGCTACCTCCTTCAATACCAACTCCTTCTCAATTACCAGCCTAAATAACACACCCCTAGAACTAGTCTCTGAAACTAAGCTATTAGGAGTACTAATTGACAATAGACTTAGTTACAATTCCCATCTACTACTAAATATAAAAAAAACCCATCAAAAACTAGGCATGCTCTACCGTCAGAACCAATACCTTACAAACTCCTCCAAAATCGCTCGCTTCCTCTTTTCTCATTCCCTCCCTTCTCTATGGTGCTCCATTACTGACTAATCTTCAGGCCTCCCTAAAAAAACAACTTTCTTCCTGCTATAACAAAATAGCCAAATTAAGCCAACAGCCACAGGTCCTCTACCCACCATTGTTCTTCCTTCAAAATTAAACTGGCTTGAATTACCAAACCAGCTTACATATATTCAGTTGACTTTCGCTCATAAGCTCATTTCCAGTCCTTCTCTTTGTCCCTCCCTGTCTTCTGCCTTCAGAATGCACCTACCAAACAGAGTCCTAAGGTCTAACAACCAAAACCTATTAATAGTACACAAACCATGTCATCCCCAGGCAAACACTTACTATCTTTTAGCCTTGCCCGCCTATGGAACTCACTTCCTCCATCGATTCGTACTATCAGTAACAAATACACGTTCAAAAATCACTTCATACATATCTAAAATCCCAACGGGATTGTTCTTGCTCCCTCCCCTCATAGATCTGTAACATTCCATCTCGCCTCACACTCATCCTATTAAAGCTTATGTTTCCTCACTATAGTTATTTAACAAAGACCCTCTGAGTTTCTTCTTCAATAACTCCCCTGATTGCATATCTCAATACTGTTTTTATTTCTGAATGTTTCTCAAATTTATGCCTAATGTATTAATGTTTTATCTCTACTCTGTATAATTGTCTTGTAGTTATAGCATCTACTTAATTCTGTCTATATCACAGCTTTTCTCCCCATCTTTGAATGTTTTCTCAAATTCAAGCCTAAATGTATTAATTTTTATCTCTACTCTGTATAATTATCTTGTAGTTATTGTATGTACCTAATTTTGTCTATATTGGAGCTTTTCTCCCCAGGACTCCATTGAAAACGGGTTCTTTTGGCCCAATGGACTATCCTGGTAAACCAACTGCAAATAAATAAATAAAATAAATATAAATGTAGATGTTGGAGTGTATTCACTGTTGCAGTCCAGGTTACCCACCCACCATCCCCCATATCTTTGCTGCACCTTATCTGCTCTTCTCTAACCTATACAACCTATGTGGTGTATTTGCTTATAGATGAAGGTATTATATATATTTTGGTGCATGCATGTTCTATTGGCATATTTCTAGCCTACCCTTTGGGGGGCACCTGACATCTGGGGCAAGAAAAACTGAAGAAAATGGCATCTGCTGCATCTTTTATACCCCTGGCACACTGACGTCAGGGAAGAGGTGACAGCAACCGATGCCGGACATAGACTTTGGAATTCAGGCCGACTGAGGATAGCCTGCCAGCAGGATTACCCAAGTGTAATGACTGCAACAGTGAATACACTCGAACATCTACATTTATGGCAAGTGTACACAACTGTACTTTTCTGGAAGTTTTCAGAAGCTGGGTTTATTATGGAAGTTGTGTCAGAAGTTAGAGGTATTCTGAGGCCAAAGTCCCAGTTGTTGGCAATAATCCAACTGTGATCCTCTCAAAGATATACTGTTAAGTACTTCTAAAGGCCACAAGTTTGCAAGGAGAAGGATGCTGGATATTCTGAAGTTGTTAGAAAAGACCCTTCCAGAGTTCTCTGAACATATTTTTGCAATTTTAAAGCATGCAGATTTGTGGAAGTGGTTTTAAGAAATGCAGTTTTTACATAGACTGCTTGATCAGTTTCAGAATAACAAACAACTGATTAATGAACAAAGTGTAAAAAAAAAAAAGAAAAGAAAGCAAAGATAATAGTAGGACATTTTGTGCAAAAACATCTATCACATTCAAAATAGTACAGATGGGGTGTTACAAGTTGACCATTCCTAGAAGTGTCTTCCTTTTCCGGAAAGATTTTTTCGGTAGTTCTGCCTTCACATTACTGTGAAGCAAACCCTGAGATGTTTAAAGTTTGTTAATTTTGAGGTTCTGAAGTTGTGCTAACGTACTTGATAGTGGCATGTGCTAGGCAGTAGTGATGGCCTGCTGTATCCATCCCTGAACATAGCTGCACGTTTTGTCGATTTTTCATCGTGATGGCCTGCTGTATCCATCCCTGAGCACAGCTGCACGTTTTGTCGATTTGTCATAGTGATGGCCTGCTGTATCCATCCATGAACATAGCTGCACACTTTGTTGATTTGTCATATTTTTCACAGTGCTATTTATTGCACCTTAACATTAATGGGGAGTATTGAAAGGAGTGTGTCTGTGTTTTTTAAATTTGTGCCCACGACTGATGCTTGAGCATGCATTGATGCTCTTCCCATTCCTCACTCTGACATGCAGTGGAAATTCCCTTTCTAATGTTAAGCTCTGAAGTTGCCAGTTCTCACATTAAGTTGCATTTTGGTCTTTTAAAGCTCTATTACGCTGTCTGATGCAGGCTTTTACAAACCCGTCTAACCAAGAGAATAGATCTTTTTAATGCTGCAAGATGGTGATGCTGAGAAGCAGTAAGCATGAGGTTCACAAATCACTCCTGTACTGAGCTTAAGGTCTTATCTTGTGATTTTTGTGTTTTTGTGCAAGTTACACTCTGAAATGATGTTTTCACCAATAAAGTGTAGTGCGGCTTTGGGCATTATCCAAAAACAAGATGGCCATCATGGGCTGTGGGCTTACTGGTTGTCATTGGCTGTGCACTTTACCCTTTGGTTGACTGCCAGTCTGTGTGTACACCTGTTTTGGTAGTATTGCTTTTTATATTACAATAGTGATGCTGTAGTGTGATGCAAGACTTTCAGTTGCTGGGTAGCAGGAAAGCCGCACTTGTATCCATTGATGCATCTCTACTGTACTTCTCCCATGAGAAGAAATTCCATGATGTGACCAGCATCTCGTGGCATTGTTGACTTGGATCACTATGCACCTATGTGTTATGGACTAGACCTGCTTTTTGAAGCACATTTGAGAACTCTGCCACCTGAGGCAAAAGCACAGCTCTATATTTTGTCAATGTTTCATGGTTTGAAACTGTTACTTGAAACAAGAATTTGTTAACGATGGTGTAAAAGGTTGCTAGCTGGATTTGCTTGATGGGCAGTGCATGTACTTTATTCACTGATGTAACTAAAGTTCTTTATTTCCTACAGCATTGTTATCAAGCCTTACTGAACAGCTACTAAAATATCCATAATCAAAGCTGGATCTAGCACAAGGCTGCCTAGGACCCAGTGATAACAGGGGAGCCCCATAAATGCCAGCTACTAAAATATCCATAATCAAAGCTGGATCTAGCACAAGGCTGCCTAGGACCCAGTGATAACAGGGGAGCCCCATAAATGCCGCTAGCCCAATCACTCACATCACTATTACAAATTTTTTTAACATGCATTCCTAGTTTCATAATCCCCTATTGTAATTTATGCCTTCATGGAAGTCTTTTCCCTCACTTTATAATGCGACCGCGAATGGATGTTGAATGGAGCTCTCTGGTCAGCTGACAGCCAGTTGGGGAGTTGTACCATTTTTGGGCTCTGCCCATTAGTTAACTTGGAAAAAAACAAAAATACTTCTATAGTTGATATTTGTCGGCACATGCAAGGAGAGTCTGGAACCACAATCAACATGTGAGCATAGATGTGTGAGTGCTGCTTCAGGCTGCAATGCCGTAACAATGTAGACAGTATAAGAGTGGAATGGAAAGAAAGCTCTAGGTTTGTGTGATTAATCGGTAGTGACCCGTGCTTCACTTAACTAGGTTCAACTTTCAGGATGGACTCTAAGCCATTCACTGCCATAAAGCTATCGTATAGTAGTAGTGTTTATATCACTTATACGTTACATTTTGTAAAGCTGTCTATTAACTGGTAAGTGAAAGGAAGCCCACCTGTTTTGTATACTTCGTTTAATGACAAACTTGTGGCATCCTGATATGTGTTGGAACTGGCTGACATTACTACATGACTTGCCAATTAATAGATAACGCATTAACAATTGCAGTGTAATTACTTAAAATAATCTAGAGTGTCCTGCATTGGATATATTGATAATTGTCTCTTATTCAGATTTGTTTTATTTATATTCATATTCTCATAACTGAGCTATATGTTTTAAGTAGTATGATGTAGAATGTCATGGTGCGAAACAGAAATACATTGCCACTGTCCATGTACAGTGCACTATATTAGAGATACTGGGCCAGATTCTAAAAGACCTGCTCTCAGTGTAAGTGACTTGCTTTGGTGCAAGTCTTGTCTATAAACAGGCTTACTATGGGAACCTGATTCCAAAACATTTGTTCCTGCCCTGCTCTCAATGTAACTAGTCACTTACACTTAGCGCAAGTCTTTTGGAATTGGGGACATTGCTGTTTGCTAATAGCTATGAAGAGAAATATTTTCGAATAACATTAATATTTTCAAAACAAATTGTCTTGCAAACTGCTGCATGGCATCAGGTGAAGTCTAATATGATGAAGAAACTCTATTGATATTTGTACTGTAAGTTATACATATTTATAAATATTCGATGTATTAGCAAGATTTTTTTTCATATTTCTGCAAGTATCTCAATAAGTAAATAAATACTGTGGCATGAATTTCTTACAGTCATATGAAAGCTCAGTTGTGGCTCTGACACTGTTTGCTTAGGTTGTACCGTTTCCATGATACGGAATGTTTGTGAAACTTGAGAGAAAGTATAATTCTGGATTTGTTGCCTTGTGATATACTGCAGTGTTGCTATAAAGACTGCAAATGCACTGATTTATTATTACTGTAAGAATATTTTTACCAATAACATAGGGGATTATGATTGGGTCTCTGATCATAACCAGATTGTGTTTGAGATGTGGTACCTACCTATGAACCTGTGTTAAGAAATTAACCTTGAGAAAAAAATATCGAGAGTAGAATTAACATCCATGTTGAGAACAATAACCTTGGTTATAAGACAGTTGCAATCATAATTCTTTGTAGTGCATGACCTGCTCCCATGTACTCTAAAATTACTACAATTTTTTCTCCATCTTTTGAAGTGTTTTACAGCTTTGAAAGCTGTAACACACACTGCTGCTACCGACACAGCAGTCACCATGGAGGAGAGTCAGGAAGCTGTTGACACGTCATTTGGACTTGGCAGCATGAAGTATACTCTCCTGTGGTGGCCGTTGACTGTTAATGCTCTAGTGTGTCACTATGGCTTAACAGCACTAATGTCAAAAAAACGATTTTACAAGCCTGTGTTTTCCCCGATTTTGGAATATAATCAGGACATTCCATGTATTGCATTGTTATAGCACAAACTTTAACCTATTAAAAAGCTACAATTTGCTTGGCTTCTGCTTTTTACCTTTATTTTTCTGAAATGCTGTGAAATGTTAGGATGTGTATAGGCTGTAAAAGGTGTGATGCTGCGGAGCTCAAAAGTGCTAATGAGTTAACAGATGCAATAAGAAATGACATTTTAGGGTAAAATTTTATATAGTAAAGGCAGACAGTTATGCATTAGGCGAAATAATTGGTCTGGGCTGGGCAAGCTTTCCAACACGGAATTGTTTCTGATTTTGAAGTGGTGATAGTATAAATGGTATTCATTGGATAAAGCTACAGGCTTTATTCCAATCCCATATACATATATTCAGTATGTAGCATTGATGTACGTTAATGAAATCTTCTGACACTAGCAACTCAAACCCAGCTGCAGCTATTTTTCATCTCCATCACTCTGCTTCTAGTCTTCGACTATGTTGCAACAGGGATTCTAGCTTCTGAAGCGCTTGTTTCAGTCTGATGTTAATATCTTCATATCCATATTAGGTCATTCAGTTATGTAAATTTACTTTTGAAATATTTTCTTCACGGTGTTTGTGTTTTTGTAAAACTGTGAGTTGCAGGGACCCTTGGTCCATTATTCTGCTAGGGTCTTATTTGACCATGATCAGCTCTCCCCATAATATGGGCTTTCTTCCTACATTTTAACTATTTTTAAATCTGTATTTCATAAAATCTTGTACTTTTCATCACATCATGAACTCTGGAATCTGTACATTCTCTTTCAAAAAAAACGTTTGTGCTAGTTTGCTTTAGCAGATGTTTTGTAGATGTTGTATATTCTAATACCTACAGTGGATATAAAAAGTGTACACATCCCTGTTAAAATGCCAGGTTTTTGTGATGTAAAAAATGAGACCACAATAAATCATTTCAAAACTGTTCCCACCTTTAATATGACCTATAACCTGTACAATTCAATTGAAAAGCAAATCTGTTAGGGGGAAAAATATAAAAAAATAAGCTGGTTGCATAAGTGTGCACACCATTAAACTAATACTTTGTTGAAGCACCTTTTGATTGAATTACAGCATTCAGTCTTCTTGGGTAGGAGTCTGTCAGCATGGCACATCTTAACTTGGCAATATTTGCCCACTCTTCCTTGCAAAAGCACTCCAAATGTGTCAGATGTGAAGGCATCTCTTGTCCACAGCCCTCTTCAGGTCACCTCACAGATTTTCTATTGGATTTAGGTCTGGGGTCTGGCTGAGCGATTCCCAAACTTAAATTTTCTTCTGGTGTAGCCATTCTTTTGTTGGTTTGGATGTATGCTTGGGGTCATTGTCTTATTGAAAGGTGAAATTCCTCTTCATCTTCAGCTTTCTAACAGACGCCTGAAGGTTTTGAGCCAAAAGTGACTACTATTTGGAACTGTTCATAATTCCCTTCACCTTGACTAAAGCCCCAGTTCCAGCTGAAGAAAAGCAACCCAAAAGCATGATACTGCCACCACCATGTTTCACCGTGGGGAATGGTGTTCTTTTGGTGATGCGAAGTGTTGTTTTTGCGCCAAACGTACCTTCTGGAATTGTGGCCAAAAAGTTCAACTTTAGTCTCATCAGACCATAACTCCATTTTCCCACATGTTTTGGGAGACATGATATATTGTTTTGCAAGTTTTATCTGGGCCTGGATGTTTTTCTGTGTAGGAAAATGCTTCCATCTTGCAACCCTACCCCATAGTCCAGACATATGGAGAATACGGGAGATTGTTGTCACATGTAGTACACAGCCAGTACTTGCCAGAAATTCCTGCATCTCCTTCAGTGCTGCTATAGCTCTCTTGGCAGCCTCCCTGACCAGTTTTCGTCTTGTCTTTTCATCAGTTTTGGAGGGACATCCAGTTCTTTGCAACATCACTGCTATCCCATATTTTCTCCACTTTTTGATGACTGTCTTCACTGTGTTCCATGGTATATCCAATGCTGTGGAAATTTCTGTATTCTTCTCTTGAATGATACCTTTCAACAATGAGATCTATTTGATGCTTTATAAGCTCTCTGCGAACCATGGCTTTTGCTGTGGCAGGCAACTGAGCAACTGTCAGGAAAATCCTACTAGTACAGCTGAACTTTATTTTGGGTTAATCAGGGTCTCTTTAATTGATGGCAGGTGTGTACAAAAGAAGACTGAATGCTGTTAATTAAATCAAAAGCTGCTTCAACAAAGTATTAGTTTAGGGTGTGCACACACAAGAAAATATTAGTTTAAGGGTGTGCACACTTATGCAAGCAGCGTGTTGTAAGTTTTTTATTTTTTTTATATTTTTCCCCCAACAGATTTGTTTATTTCTCAGTTGAATTGTACAGGTTATAGGTGGGAAAAGTTTTGAAATGATTTATTGTGGTCTCATTTTTTTTATATCACAAAAACTTGGCATTTTAACAGGGGTGTGTACACTTTTTATATCCACTGTAGTTCTTCCCTTAATACTTCAGTTTTATTTTCGTTTTATTTTCTTTCAATGATGCAATAAAAGTGATGGATTAATTGCAATTATGAATACATCAAGTAAGTTCTGGTTTAATATGTCATTGTTCAACTTTACTTTCTTACAGGTATGTTGAAAAACAAATCTCTCATGAACCCAGAAACTTATTTCAGCAAGAAAGCCAATAATCTCTGGTTATTTCATATCTGAGTACAACTAACAACTTGTCACATTTCTGTTTGACTGACTGATCTCTTATACTTCGTCCTTTATATGCTGTGGCCACAGTCCCTTATATGCTGTGGCTGTATGGCCACTTCCTTTTCTTTTTCTGTTAGAGCGATTGCTTTTGATGTAGAAAGAATTACCATGTCAGGGAATATTACTTCATTTTTTAACTTTGCTATCAGATTCTTGGAATTTTGGACTTTAGAGAGATCCCCTTTTTATTGTAATTCTTTGTTGTGTATTAGCCTCATTTGTTTTCAGCATCCCTTCTAAATATAAATATACTTATTGATAATGTATTCAGGATAGCTGTCACTCATTCATTTGCTATAGTTATGCCATATTCGGGTTCTAACACAAGTAGTCTCCTTGAGTGAGGGAATTGCCAAAGACCCCCCCCCCCCAAGTAATTAAGAGTAGCCCAGTAAACAGCAGCAGCATTGTCTTCATGATAATGTGTGTATAGGCCAGTGGGGAATAGCAGATTGTCAAAACTGGCTGCTGAATATCAGAAAACCCTGCATCTGGCTCATGAGTATTGACAAAATACATAAGCAAATGTGTTTTGCAAATTGTACCCTAATTGATCTGTTGTAAATGGTCTTAAGTCCAGTTTCTCTGTTCATTTAAGGAGAAAAAAATGCATTTGACCTTGGAAAAGCAGTGTTGCTAATAGTGTGATAGGCTTCTGATTAAAGTATATAAAATTGTGTAAGGTGGTTAGCTGTGTGTTGCACAGGGTAAAGCTCTGACTAGGACCTAGGTAACCTGGATTTGACCCCACCCAGTCATGGAATGGAGGCTCTAGTGAGTGACAAGGTAATGTCTGCCTAGTTGCTTCAAGGATTTGGGTGAGAGCGTGAGTGTTTGTGATTCATTGTCCGTGCTAGCCCAGGAGACATTGGAGTCCACATGATCACATTTGCTTCAAGAGGAGCAGAACCTTCTATAGGATATGTACATCACTTGCAAAAGCCAGAGCTGTGCCTTTGCAAAAGTCAGTTGATTCCAAACCCTGAATGTGTGTGTGTGTTCTGTGGGAGACTGGTAGGGCTTAGGAGTAAAACATTTAGTTTCCTGAGCAATGTGGTTGTGTCAGTGCAGAGGGAATCTGGTACGTCTTAGGAGTATAACATTTGGTTTCCTGACCAGTATGCTGACAACACTTCCGATGTTCTTCGTGTTTCACTGTTGCAGTCATCACATTTGGGTTATCTGCTTGCAGTAGCCGTCAGTCAGCCTGATTAACAAAGTCTTGGGTCCTGCATCAGTTGCTGTCCTTTCTGCCATGATGTCAGGTTGTCAGGGGTATAAAGCATGCAGCTGATGCCATTACATCAGTCTTTCTTGCCGTGCGGTGCCCGAAGCAGTTCGCAAGTGTCGGTTGACCGACTCCTGAAATTTTGATTTTCGCGTTTCAGAACTGAAGTCTTCAGCTAAAGCTAAGTACCCTATTTGGGGAAACTTTTTCTTGCTCCTTACCAATGTCAGTAAAAGTTAATAATTGCATTTCTTGTGGAAAGCAAATACCTCACAAAGATTTTCATTCGTATTGTATTCCATATCAAGGCCCTAACCACAACGTACCTTGCTGTTAGTTTTGTGCCTTATTTAATCAACGCACTGTCCATCGTCTGTATATTTTTGCCTCTAAATATTTTGGTTCTCAGTTCAATTATCCAGAAATGTCGTCGGTAAGCCATCCAACTACCGGCATTCCGAAAAAGCGCAAAGATGGACAGAGACAGGCCACTTGGGTCCAAAGCTGCCGCCGACACCTCCTAAGCCAGTCACCAGTTCACCGGTACTCAGCGAGGTGCTTTCGCAGCCCCTGATACCCGCTACTTCTGATTCACAGGCCTCTACTGAGACCCATTCGGAGTCCAGTATGCCGCGAGATGCTTCGACTGTGGAACCTGCGGATGTCTCTACCTTGGATGGGTCTGGAGCCACTGTGCAGGCACCGGCTTCTGAGGGTGTATTCAGGCCTACAGACTTGCATATTAAACCAATGCCTCCTTTTTCTTCAAGGCCTAAGCCTCGAACCTTGCCTAGAAAACCGATGCCCAGGCTGCATGTTCAGGCCTCTATGCCTAAAAAACAAATAAGAATAGCTGAAGATCTAACTTTAATCAGGGGAAGCCAGCCACAATCTTCTAAGATACCTAGGACTGAGTTTGTTTATGAATCTTCTGACCAGGATCCGGATTCTTTTGATGATCTGGATTTACCCTTATTTACTTATGAGGATTCTGATGCAGAGGACTGTATTCCCTCTGCTTCCCCTCCAGAGGATTTTTTCTTTGGTGAAACCTTGCACACTCTTGGGAGAGCATTTCCACTGGGAAAGCTAGGATTTCTCTGACAGCTATACTTCCTGTACTAGACATTTGTTGATGATGCCTTTTCGGAATCTAGTTTGGCCCCGGATTCTTTGCCTCCTGCTCCCAGAAAACCTGACCGATATTACAGTGTTCCTGATTCTCACAAGTTCCTTTTTAAAAATCCTGTTGCGGATCCAGAGACTATTTCACAGGGACCCAAGGGCATTAAGACTTCTACTGCCAAAACCCTAACCCTTCTGATAGAGACTCCAGGGCGCTGGATAGATGGGATAAGAACGTTTACACTTTTGCAACCTTGGCCATTAGGGCCTTAAACTGTCAGTTTCGTATCAACAACATATTATTGGATTGCTTAAACAGAAAATTATGTTGATTCCGGACTGTGCTGAAAATAAGGAATTACAAGATTTAATGCATTATGCTGAACAGGTTGAAAAAATATACTTTGCAATGTGGGTTTGATTCTTTAGAGGCCTGTTGCAGGGCTGCTGTCACTGGGTCTGTACTCAGAAGGTATGCTTGGCTTGAGGAGCAATGCTTTGCCTGAATATTGTTAAAGCTAAACTGTTGGATGCTCCTTTAAATCAGGACTGCCTGTTTGGCAACAAAGCTGAGGAAGTTCTTAAAAATATGGAAGATAAAGCTAAATCTATGCAAACTGTTAAATATTTCTTACAAGATCAGCCTCCAAGATTTAGCAGGCATTGGCCCTCTAAGAATTGGTCCTTTCCAGCCCCTTCCAGGTCTTCTCAATCCAAACCCAGACACAGCAGAAACCCCAGGTTTCAGTCCCAGGGTACGCACAAGACTAAGCAGTGGGGGATTTCTGCTTCCAAATCTGGGAGTAGTAAGACTCCCTCCTATGGAAAACTGTCTCAATGACTTTATTTTACAGCTTCCAAGCACTTCTCAACTGACTGCTCCTTTAGGGGGAAGATTGGTCTGCAGGCCAAAAACTAGGTACTCATTGCCCAGGACAAATGGGTTTTAAATATAGTGTCCCAAGGATACAGATTTAATTTCCACACATTACCAATGCCAAAAGGTTGGCCAGATCTACCCCCAAATCAGTGGGCAGAGGTTCAAAAGGAAATACTTTCTCTTTTAAACATAAAGGCTATTCACACTGTACCAGAAGAGGAAAACGGACAAGGTTTCTACTTAAGACTTTTCCAGGTACCCAGAAAAGACGATTCTTGGCGTCCTATCCTGGACCTGTCTACTCTAAACACCTTTTTGGTGATTCCAAAATTCAAGATGCTGACTCTTCATCAGTTGCTTCCTATGCTAAGAAAAGAAGCCTGGATGGTAACACTCGATTTTAAAGGAGGCATACCTGCACATCCCAATCAGGGAATCTTGCAGAAGATACCTATGCTTCAAAGCAGGCTACAATCACTACCAATTCTCTGCACTGCCCTTTAGCTTATCTACTGCACCCAGGGTATTCACAAAGTGCCTAACCCCAGTCATTGCATTTTGCAGGCAAAGAATATTCAAATATACCCATACCTGGACAATTGTTTAATTCAGGCAGAAAGCCAGGACATACATTTGAATCAGCTGGCCTTTGTACAAAGGGTGCTAACCTGTCTGGGGTACACCATAAACGTAAAGAAATCACATCTGGTACCCTGTCAACAAATTATATTCCTGGGAGCAAGCTTGAATACAACTTCCCAGATGGCTTACTTCATGCCAGAGAAATACATTTATTTGACAACCTATTTCAAACAAGTGGCCACAAAAACTCTAGTATCTGCAAGGCAAATACTACAAGCCTTTGGGTTCATGGCCTCCTGCATCCTTCTAATTCCTGCATACGAGGAAACTACAATGGTATCTAAAAAGCCTATGGTGTCAACACTCTCAGGATCTAGAAGCAATTATTCCTATCATACCTTGTCTAAGCCTAGAGTTTCTTTGGTGGGCAGAGGCTTGCCACCAAAACAAGGGACTACCCTTCACAACACCCCCTGCCACCCAAACCCTAACAGACTCATCAAATTATGCATGGGGGGGGCTCACCTGGCAGGGAAGTGCATTCAGGGCAAATGGAACCCAAGTCAAATGCACCTGCATATCAATCAAAAAAAAATGTTAGCTGTACAGACTGCTCTGACAGCCTTCAAGGACCACATTCTTCCAAGACAATTAATGGTAAAGACGGACAACACCACTGTTATGTGGTACATAAACAACCAGGGGAGTGCACATTCTTACCCCTCTGCAGACTAGCCATGGCATTGTTGGACACAGCCCTGAGCTACCAAGTGCATCTACAAGCTCAGTTCCTGCCAGGAAAACTAAATACACTGGCAGAGACGAACTAAGCAGAAACCTCATGGACCCACACGAGTGGAAACTGGAACCAAGGATTTTCAACATGTTTACAAATGGGGGAGCCCAGATATAGACCCATTTGCCTCCCCCCAGAACTATCAGTTAGACAAATTTTGCACAAGGACTCCCGACAAGCTTGGAAAGTGGATGTTCTGTCCTTCAGCTGGAAAAACCTATCCGTTTATGCCTTTCCTCTTCTGCCTCTGCTCTCCAAAGTACTACTAAAGGTCAAACAAGACAAATCAAGGATGATTTTGATTGCACCAGACTGGCCACACCAACACTGGTACCCCCTCTTGTGCAGTGTGTCACTGTTGGCCCCATGGCACCTGCCTTAGACTCCTGCCCTATTGTCTCAGCAGGAGAACTAGATTTTGCACCCTCAGCTTCAAACACCGAACCTAGCAGCCTGACTAATTATCTAATCTCTCCTTTACCATCCCTCAGTAAACCAGTGATGGATAACATTTTAGAGGCAAGGAGGCCTAGTACTAGAAAATCTTATGCTGAAAAATGGAAAAGATTCTGTGCCTGGAACCAATCTCAAGGGATGAGCACAGCAGTGCCCAATTTACCTCAGATTTTACAATATTTAACTGAGATTCTTCACAAGGGCCTGTCTTTCTCCTCCATCCAAATTCACGCCTCAGCCATTTCAGCTCATTATAACACAGAACCTCCCCTCTTCTCTCATCCACTGCTTAAGCAGTTCCTCAGAGGGGCCAAAAATCTACGACCACCCAGAAGAGCCCCAACTCCAGCCTGGGACCACAACTTTGTATTGGAAAAGCTCACCCTTCCTTTCGAGCCATCTGCCACTGTAGACTTAAAATTCCTTTCTTGGAAAACCGCTTTCCTTGTAGCGATCACTTCTGCAAGAAGGGTATCTGAATTATAGGCCCTCATGGCA
This sequence comes from Protopterus annectens, assembly GCF_019279795.1. Classification (NCBI taxonomy): domain Eukaryota; kingdom Metazoa; phylum Chordata; order Ceratodontiformes; family Protopteridae; genus Protopterus; species Protopterus annectens. Next base: position 1,104,597,550 of record NC_056746.1, read on the forward strand.
GAGGAGCCTTTCATTATCTTTCGTGTGGACAGAGTGTCCCTCAGGACCAATCCCTCCTTCATGCCCAAGGTGGTATCCAGTGTGGACCTTAATCAGTCCATACATTTGCCAACCTTCTTTCCTAAACCACAGAACAAAGGGGAATGGATTCTGCACTCTTTAGACGTGCACAGACAACTTAGATTCTATTTGGACAGAACTAAGCCTCAGAGGAAATCTGATCAGCTGCTGTTGGCATTTGCTGCAGAGGCAGAGAGGAAGGCTGTTTCAAAGCAAACCATTTCCAAATGGGAAGCAAACCATTTCCAAATGGGATAGACCATTGCATTAATTTCTGCTACAAACACTTTGGAAAGCCTATCCCACAGGGGATCAGACCACACTTAACCAGGGCTGCATCTACCTCTACAGCCTTTTTCAGAGGCGTCCCTAACAGGGACATCCTAGAAGCTGCTACCTGAGTTCTGTACATACTTTCACCAAGCATTACCATCTGCCAATTTTCTCTAAATCCAGAGCTGGCTTTGCCACTGCAGTCTTGCAGGGCCTTTTAGCTGGCCCTAATGCTATCTAAATTCCTCCTCCCATCCTTAGCTTTGGGAATCTACCCAAATGTGATGACTGCAACAGTGAAACACGAAGAACATAGTACAGTTGTGTACACGTACCATAAATGTAGATGTTCAAGTGTATTCACTGTTGCAGTCCTGGTTACCCCCCCTTCCAGCCTCCTTTCTTCCTTTGGCTATACCTACACTCCTTTACTATGCTCAACCCAAATGTGATGACTGCAGCAGTGAAAACACTCGAACGTTTATATTTATGGTAAGTGTACACAACGGTACTTTATCTGCCCTTGACTCATGAAGGCACAATAGGTCTTGGCGCTCTTTCCTCAAACGGGAATGAACTGACTAATTGAGTAGAGTTAGGGGGGAAGTTTGTTGATCACTGGAAATGAGGAGCA